>NW_024429204.1:3312500-3352500 GCF_017639785.1 Mesocricetus auratus
GGACAAAAATTGAAGGCTTTCATGGTGTCTTTCAAACGCTGCTTGCAGAACTGTAAGTTAGCACAGATCCAGCAGAGAGCAATTTGGCAGTATCTATCCTAATTGTGAAGGCTTTGGTCAACCCTCCTCCTCCTCCTCCTCCTCCTCCTCCTCCTCCTCCTCCTCCTCCTCCTCTTTTCCTTATGCCTAGGCAGCAGTCAGCACCCATCTAGAGAGCACATCATCAAACAGTTTATAGCCTGCTCACACAACGCAGTGCCTTGCGCCTGGGCGGAAGACACGCTCTCACTGTGAAGAGAGATCTAAAGCAAGCAGGAATGACTAGGCGGCACGCAGGGCAGCCTCTGCAGTATGGTGTGTGCAGAGGAGAGCCGGAGAGAGGAAAATCTGTGCGTGTATTTTCTTGTACGAGCGTAAAGGAAGTTGGGATGGGTCCAAAGGAGATTACGTGCCTGCTCCTATGAAGGAACGTGGGAACGGAGCAGGGACCAGACAGGCTTTGGGAGGAGGCGTCAGGGTCCCCAAGACCAGGCAAGCAGCTCTACCAAGGAGTTCTACTCCTCACAAGCTCCACCCCTCTTTCGACTTTCTGTTTTCAGGCCAAGCTGCCCAGGCTGACCTGGAGGCATGTGATCCTCCTACCCCAGCCTTCTGAAAAGTGGGACCCCAGACCTGTGCCCCCAGACCAGCTGGTGGTTACCATGGCAAGTGGTACAGACTTAGGTTACTTGCTGCCTTAGTTGGGGTTCTAGTATTGCGATAAAATACCTCGGCCAGATGCGGTGCGCAGAGCACAGGGTTTGTTTTAGCTTGTGATTCGAAGGTCACACTCCAACAGTGAGGGACATCAGGGCAGGAACCTGGAGGCAGAGGCCACCGAGGAGCACTGCTTACTGCCTTGGGGTGGCACACATCCCACAGAGGCTGGCCCCAATGGAGTTGAGGGTGACCGTGGGCTTCTACACTTGGTCTTAGCCAAAAGGGCAGAGAGGCCTTGACCTTGAACTCCTCATCCTCTGCCTCCTGAGTGCTAGGGTTAGGGGTGTGGGCCATCACACCTGGTGGCAAAGGCTCAAACCAGGGCGTCCCCAAGGCTAGGTGGGCACGCTGACAGTTGGGCTATCCTCAAACCCCACATTGCTGAGTTTAGTACTTGATTATCTAAACTGACGGTTCTCCCCACCCCAAGCTTCCTGAACTAATTCTTCATTTCACAAGGCCCAGAAACTCCCAGCAAGTCTTGTAGGCAGTGAAGAAACACATTAGCACTTCCCGTGGTCACCCCAGGCAAACAGAGGGCAAAAGAAAAGGGAATTGAATAGATGTTGCTCCCACCTCCATTTTTTTTTTCCTGAGAAAGCCTCGAGTCCCCCGGGAGGGAAAACAGTCAGCCTCTCCGTTTATGAGTCACCCAAGAGAGCCACCCATATAAGTAAGTGTTCCAGGCCCCCGCCAGCAGGCACTCACACAGTCAGGGCTGAGGGGCTGAGTCATCGTCGCTATTTCTTGGAACAGGTGTTCTTTGGCAAAACCTCCGGGAGGATGCTCCACCCCACCCACCGCCTGTGCAGGAGGCAGCCCAGAGCCAGGCAAGAGGTCTGTTCCTGCTGAGGAATGTAGGAGGTGGAGTTCCCAGAGCCCTAGGCCCAGGGACGATGTGAGAATTGAGGTCCAGGGGTGGGTTCGTGTACTACTTGCCCAGCTAGAGACCAATTCCCCCAGCTGTGCTTCAGGAGCCAAACAGCCTTCCAAACAGGCAGCTCTCTCCAGCAGCTGGCCCTGCTGGCTACACCCGTCATTGCCACCTGCAGAAAGCAAGTGCCGGGGGACTTCGCGGTCACAAGGGGGGGGGGCGCTAGAGAGGACGTGTGTGTGTTTATGTGTGAACGTGTGTGTGCGCTGAAGTGTGTATGAGCATATGAGTGTGTGCATGCATGTGTGTATGTGTGTGAGTGTTGAGTGTATGTGTGTACGCATGTGAGTATGTGTGTATGTGTGTGTGCGTGTGTATATGTGTATGCATGTGTGTGCTTAAGTGAGTATGTGCATACGAGTGTGTGCATGCATGTGTGTATGTGTGTGAGTGGTGAATGTATGTGTGTATGCATGTGAGTATGTGTGTATGTGTGTGGGTGCATGTGTATGCGTGTGTGTACGTGTATGTATGTACGTGTGTGAGGGTGTTTGTGTATACATGAGTGAGCATGTGTGTGTGCCTGTGTGTATGTGAATGCATTGCGTATGCATGTGTATATATATGTGTATATATATATGTGTGTGTGTGTGTGTGTATGTGTGTGCGCCGTCGGGTCCCATGGATGCCACTGTGCTCTACCGAACGGCACAGGCAGACTGCACACCTAGAGCCCGCGGTGTTCGCACCAGCCTGCAGAATGAAAGGCGTTCCCCTTTGCTTTCAGCATTGGAAGATGCATGAAGAGTAAACCCTTGAGACGCCCACAGAGGCTGAGCTCTCAAAGCTGACAGCACCCTCTGCTCTCTCTCTCTCTCTCTCTCTCTCTCTCTCTCTCTCTCTCTCTCTCTCTCTCTCTCTCTCTCTCTCTCCTTAGATCTGCAGGCCCTAGCTGGACCCAGCCTTGCTGCACACTGTCTCTGGCATTGCTCAGAGACAGCGAGACTGCGGCGGGTGCCCGGTGTGGAACTCTTTAAGGTTCCCGAGGTCCAGGGCGGTATCTGGAGGAGCCATCATCCGGAGCTTTCAGCTGTTTTAACACAGCCAACACATCCCACAGGCCCTGCAGGCAGGCTGGGCGAAGCTCATACTGTACGTGATGTGTGGGAGAAACTTCGATAACCGGTTGAACAAACAGTGCTTCATCTAGGGCTCTGGGAAGCGTCGAGGTCGCTCGTTACTCACCCGGGCACTCGGGCACTCGGTACCGCGCCTTTGCCTTGGTTCTTTTCCCAACCACATCCTAGAGGCTTTGAGGCGGGGGCGAGCCTGGATCTGAAGAATAACTGAAGCCCGGGAACCGATCCTTGCGGGAATAACGCACAAACAGCAGCTGAGGATGAAGGTCTTGGTAGAGTCTTGCCTGGCATGCTCAGAGCCCTTGGTTCATCCCCGGCACCACGTGGGTGTGGTGATGCAGACGTGTAATCCTAGCGTTCTACTGGTGGGGACAGGAGAATTAGAAGCTAAAAGTCGGAGAATATAAGGCCAGACTGGGCCATATGAGGTCAGGGGATCCTGTCTCCAATAGAAAGTCCCGATAGTGTCGCTTGTCATCCCAGTTTTGGCCCTTGAAATCCCAGCTGTGCCCAAAGTCTGTGGTCTCCGCCATCGCCGTGCACCTCCGAGCTCTTGACCATTCAGATGGCGGGCTACTTCCGTGTGACCCAAGGAAGGGCTGGTGCGAGCAGATCTCCTGAGCTATCTGGAAGACTCCTTTTAGATTCCTGGCAAAAGGTCTTCTCCCAGCCTCTCTGGAGTGTGGCTCTGTTTGTGTCTTCAGTTGCTGGAGATTCATTTCCTGCAGAGATTATTTCCCAAATAAAGAACACATATAAAGGTGATCTCTGTGTGGTGTGGTCACAGGATTGTGGCTTTTGGTGCTTACAAAACCATTAGCCGGGTGGTGGTGGTGCGCGGCTTTAATCTCAGCACTTGGGATGAAGAAGGCAACTGGATCTCTGCGAGTTTGAGACCAATCTGGTCCTCCATAGTGAGTCCCAGGACATACACGGCTGTTACACAGAGAAACCCTGTCTCGAAAAACAAAACACAAAAACCAAAACCCAAAACAAAAGCAAAGACCCCTAAACTAAAGGTGCAGAAACGAGACGAAACATAGTTCGGCTCATAGCGCCGACGAGGGAGTCCGCCAGAAGAGACTGCATCCCCGTGGAAGTGTGAGCCCGGGCCTTTCACTTGATATGGATTCAGAACTCTTTGGTTCACATTCACCCTCCTCCTCACAGCACGACCGGGCCCAGTTTTCACTGTCCATCAAGCGGGCTAGCCCACCCCCCTCTCACTCTGGAATGCTTTGCTTAGATTTGCTATTCCCTCCCACTAGGCTGCACAAGTTGGGTTTTCCACTGGTCACAGGAGAAGGCTGAGAGACGTCCCTTGTGGCCAAAAGACAAGACAAGCCGTCCACGGCCGGTCTTCATCTTTCTGGGATCTGGAAGGTGCTGTGCGACCAAAGCTGCTCGGAAAGACCACGCCCAGGAGCTAAACTCACTTCCACTCCTAGAGATAATGTGCTGGGCTACTCTCGAGAATGGGTTGGGATTCTAACACCCTTATGGCTTGCAAGCTTTGGTCACATGGACCTCGGTGGCCTGCTGAGGGATGTCCTGAGCCTTTGTTGTGGACGGAGGGCACACCGGGAGATGAGTGAAACTTTCCCACTTTTGTGACTCTCGGAAGATGCAGGGGCCACAGCAGGGCTCCTCGAAGTAGGATCTGATTAAAGGACATGTCAGCGTTTGCCACAAGGCTGCTTTTCTTTCTTTCTTTTTTTTATTATTTCATGGAGGCCATCCAGTTCTCTTTAAGAAATAGTTGCTAGCTAAGAATCTGGCTGTCACCCAATGTCATGCCCGTTCTTGATGGGAATCTGCTTGTCTGGAGACGCGGTAGTTTTATACTTGTCTCCGAGGGGACGATGGTCCATGTGCCCCACTAACCCAACATTAGGTCAACGCCATTTGGTAAAAGTCTCTCAAGATGTCACCTATCTTGAACTCAAATATAATGCTGTTTATAGTCTCTTTGATCTCCCTTCTAACGTCTAAACCAAATAGGTTGCACTCAGTGAGCAACTTAATATGAGTTTTTAAAGGCTCAAGTTACACCCCAAACATACATTTACAATAAAACACACGTGTTGTTTCTATAGCAAAAGTGTGTGGTTAAAATAATAGTGTCGCTTATTCAAATTAACCATTAGAAACAGAACCACTTCTCATAAAAAAATAACTGGAGTAAGAGACTTTGGTTCAAAAGCCCGACCATTTTCAATAATATCCCTCAAAAAAAATGTGGCGGCTCCCTGCTGAGGCAGTACATTAGCTTAGAGAGCTGCACGGTTCACATTCAGTATGCGAGGAGGATGAACAGCACCCCTTGAAGCCCCCAAACCACCTCTTAAAAAGCTGAGAAATGACATAGATGATGACTACATCCCCAAGAGTAGAAGGCTTACCGCCCGGGCCTGTGTTAGGAGGATAAAGGGAGCCCCGTGCAGTTATACAGACAGATAAGGGGAAAGGACAGGGTCCTCTGGAGCTCAAGGACAGTGGCCAATGTGTGACCAACAGCCACCTTCCTTTGGACAGCTTTCACACACCTTCAACCTCACAGAAGGGGAAGCTGCACTCTCAGGGGTGTTTGCAGCCTAGGGCACCTGCCGTTCTCCCAAGTGAAAGACAGGGGTGGGGGGTGAGGGTGCAGCCCTTTCTCACAACACAGTCTCACAACGCATGCAGTTTATGACAGAGGGGGCAAGGGGCAGAGAGAGACCCCAGTCCTGGAAAGCATCGTTTTCTAGACAATGAGGCAATGGTAGCCATAGCCCTTTAGCTCCGAATCTCTCCGCTCTGGAAGGTTCTGTCAGGGTAGGAAAGTAAGGAAGTGGGAAAGGCAGAGCTGTCTTTGCTCCCTGTGTCCTGACAACAGACTGAAAGTCAAGGATATCACACCCAGTCACCCCAGGGGCTTGAGTTGTCCTGTGAGGCCACTCATCTCCAGTTGGAGGTGAACCAGTCCGAGTTGTCACCTGGCATTTCTTGCTGGTGTTTGGTCATGCGGTCAGGCAGGGCCCTGGAGGACTCTGTTAGTTTTGGAAGCTGCTCCTTCTACGGGGCCCTTGTTCCTGCCACCACTGGTGCAGCCCACAGGCTCCTCTGCCTGGAGGCCGCCATGTCCCTCTGGCCAGATTTTGTCCTGGTTTCTGGTCAGAGCCCATGCAAGTCTCCATCTTCATCTCTCTGAAAGACTCCTGATTCTGGAAAAACCACCACCAACAGCAAGCATCCACCACATGGGCTGGGTCGCTGCATGTCCGAGCTGCTTTCAGAACAGTTACGACTTCCCTCAAAATGTGTCCTGGTCTGGGGAGGTGACTCTGAGGTAGAGCACATGTGTAAGCTTAGGGTGTTCATTTCCTATCATCACACATACACAGACACAAGAGCACCACACACACACACACACAGACACACACGCATGCATACACACACAGCCGTACACATGCGTGTATATACACCCACCCACACGCCCGCACACATACACCTCTACACATGCATACACATGCATGTGTACACTCACACCCATCCACACATGCACGCATACATACACCCATGGATGCACACACACATACCCACACACATGCATACACATGAATGTATACACACACACACCCATACACTCACCCGCCTACCCATACATGCATGCACATGCACACACACATCCATACATGCACACACACACACACAATGAGTGGGCAAGCCTCCTTCTGACTTTTGATTTCAACGGTCACAGTCAACTTGTTAGAGAAAATCAGTTGTCTGAGGTTCTGGGTGTCTTGGGCGGAGGCAGCCACGGCCCAGAAAGCTAAGCATGGGCGCAGAAGAAGCTGTGAACATAGACTTGCTATCCAGTCCCTGTGATCCCCCTCCTCCTTTCTTTGCGGGGGGCACAAAGGAGGGTGATGGCGTTGGAGACACCTTTCCCGGTTGGCGCGGGGCTGCTGAGGGAAGCTCACCACCGCCCAGTCGGGGAGTACACGCTCGCTGTGTCTTGTGCTGACCTGGATACGATAAGAAACAGAGGACTTGCTGTTTCCACAGGGAGGGAGTTCTGAACAGAGCTACAGAGCTTCGTGCCCTGGGTGTAGACTCAGGAGAGTTTGAACGGACACTGGAGACCCTCTGCGGCCTACTCCTGATAGCCTTAGACACTTGACGGCCCTGGCAATGAGGCTGTGTGTGTGTCCTTTGGTCCCAGTGGTCACCTTTGAACTTTGAGGTGGACTTCTGAAATGGATATGCCAAACATCTAACAACTGCCCCCGGAGGGCTCCTGGGCTTGCTCTCCAGCCAGTCCAGCCGACCAGGAAAGTTTCACGTTCACTGAGAAACTCTGTCTCAAAAAAATGAGGCAATGTAAATAATACTCCTTCACTGAGACCACGTGTCTCAGAAAAAAAAAAAAAAGATGATGTAAGCAAGTACTTCCAATGTGGCTAACTAAACACTAATGTCATCATGTCAAACTGGCTTGCAAAATTCCTGAAAATTAACAATGGGCTCTTGCAACCAAATTGGACTCCACCTCATCACTGGCTCTAGCCCAGCCCAACATGACTGAAACTGACCCAAGACAATACTGGCTCTGGAGGCAGACAAGCCTGAACAGGGTTCCCAGCGCATTGCAATCCCCCTTCCATGTCTCGTAGATCCAAAACCCACTCGTCGATGGGATCAGTCCAGGCTCTGTCCACCGAGGACAAGTGGCTTCTGCTTGGTCCACTGCAGGAGAGGGAGGTGAAACTCCCCAACGTGTGTCTCTGTGAGGCATTTCTGTGTATGCGCGTCTGTCCTGAGGGCTGGGCGGGACTCGGGCGGATGGTGAGCTGCACACACACACACACACACACACACACACACACACACACACACACACACACACACACGGACCCCAGACTGGGCAGATTGGCACCTGGTGGTCCACCAACTGAAGAGCAGAGCCGTGTGAAGCAATGCTTTGGATATTTGATCCAGAGCACGCCCAGGGTGCCGAGAGAAAGGGCGAAGGAGAATTGCTGACTGTGCGGTGATACATTGTTTGTGATTTAGTGACGCCTGCCTGGAGATCAGAATGCAAAGCTAGCCACAGCCGTAGAAGCTGGGGAGTGTGGGCACACACCTCCAATCCTAGGACCCAGGAGACAGAGGCAGATGGATCTCTGTGAGTTCAAGGCCACCCTGGGCTACATGAGAGTGAATCGGTCTAAAAGAGAAACAGAGCTCCTGCCTTTAATCCCAGTCCTAGAGAGGAATATAAGACAGGAGGAGACAGGAGCTCAGTGCAGTCTGAGGTTTGCTGGAGACAGATGCAGTCTGAGGACAGGGTCTCCCTCTCATTCTGAGCATTGGCAGAGATGAGAACTCTCCGGTGGCTTGGCTGCTTTGCTTTTCTGATCTTCAGCCTTAACTCCAATGTCTGTCTCTGGGTTTTTTATTATTTGTGCTACAGCACCGGGCATGGTATCTGTGTATTTAACAGGCAGCCGTGCGTCTTCTAACGGAAGATCACCTACACGGTAGGATTTCCATAAACCCTAATTCACACTTAGGGCCCTTTCTACCCTAAGAGTTTTGCTCCAAGTACAGATGCACAGAGAAAAACAAAGATGCTGGACTACAATTACCTGTAAAAAAAATGGACAGCAGAAAGTCAAGGGTCTCTGGGCTGAAGTCTGGCAGAGCCCAGCTGGCTGCCCTTGGTTCCTGAAAGTGGAATATGTTTTCCTCCTGTCTATCTTGCTTGAGTGGCGGGTGGCCCCTGCACCCCAACTACAGATACTAGGAGTAAGAGGTGGAGATGGTGGTGGGACAGTATGGGTGCTTACCCAGGGAGGAAGGATGCGGGACGAGGGGCATCTTTGCTGGGGCGCCTATCACGCAAGCCCCGCCCCCAGCAAGGTTAAACCGGCACAGACTCCAGTTCAGAGAAAAGTGGTTTATTCTCCCTGTCCTCCTGATCTTCCACTGTCTGCCACTGCGTCCTCTCCACCCATTTCTTTCCTTTTGCCAGTTTTACTATGCTCACTCGTTCGTTCGTTCATGCAGTCAACTACGCAGTTAGGCTAGTCGTTATGGGCACCTAAGCCAGCCATTGGTATCTTCGGGCAAACAATCTTCGAATTCGTCTAGTTTGAAGAAGAGTTTCCTAAGCATTTTACTCAAGGGAAGGGTGTGTTTTTTTCATGCAGGGAAAATGTTTGATGAATTTCAATATTCACAGTGGATGAGAACTCTTGTATGCCGCGCCTGTGTCCGAGAACGTGCGGAGGGTGTCGGGGATTGACACAGAGACTTGTTCGACAGTGTAAAGAAAACTTTAAGCAGGCCCCAAAAAGGCTCAAGAAAACTTCCCAAGAAAGGCTCCCTCCAGTGAAGCTTCTGCTCTCTCCTCTACCCTGGCTGGTTCTGCTCTGACACCAAAAACTGATCTGGGCGTGTAAGAAGAGGCGGTTAGTCTTTGGACAAGGTCGAGGTCAGGGCGGTTTCCGTGGGCCAGCCCTTTTCAGGAACTTATTGCCCTGGGCATTGTATTGTCTTTAGTAAACATGTTTTTAGTAAACATTGTCTTACAGCTGCCAACTCCCAGGCCGATGGGAAAGTGGGTCTCTGCTCAAGGTCTGGTGTCCCCACACTTGTATTACCCTGGGCTTGGCCAAGATGCCATATATGCGGTTTCTTCCATCCAGGAAGGCTTGGTTTTTTTTTTTTTGGTTTTTTTTGTTGTTGTTGTTGTTGTTGTTTTTGTTTGTTTGTTTGTTTTTTCGAGACAGGGTTTCTCTGTGGCTTTGGAGGCTGTCCTGGAACTCACTTTGTAGACCAGGCTGGCCTCGAACTCACAGAGATCCGCCTGCCTCTGCCTCCCGAGTGCTGGGATTGAAGGCACGCACCACCAACGCCCAGCTCCAGGAAGGCTTGTGGTCCCCGGTGTGTTTTATTCCCTCAACTCCCAGGTGATGGTCTCGTTAAAGTGCCTATCACATGGGCTCCCTGGCTCCTCCCTAGCACTCCCTGGGTTGCGTTGCTTGAAGAAAGCAGGCTAAGTGGGAATCCAGAGAAAATGCCATACGGAACCTCTGGTGGGGCGTGAATGGGGGTGTGGGGGGGCGGGAGCGGAAAGGAGGCAGAGCCTGCCACAATGTAACTTGGTACCTACCCCACCTCCCTAGTGAGAGTGAGTGGGGCCTCACTCGGAACTGAAGGTGATGATGGAAAACGACGGACAGGGGAAAGACAAAAAACTGAAAGCAAGGCAAACTGTCTGATTGGAGAGCTGTGGCAGAGCGAGGGTGAGATTTTCCCTGGGGGTCAACTCAGTTTGCTGTACCGCGCATGTCCCCTGCACTCTCTCACCGCGCATGTCTGCGCCCCCGGGGATGGTGAGTAAGAACCGCCTGGGTTTATGGCATGAGCCCTCTGCCTGTACCCCTGGCTCTGCCTGGCCCTCTGGGGGAACAGCTGCTGGCACCTACAGTATGCCGCGGACCCTAGTCCCAAGGTTCTCACATTCCTGCAGCCTCACATTCCTGTCGGGGCTTGTATAATATTTTGGAAATATATTCCACCCTGCCTCCACGAGTTCTGGAGAGCCCAGCATTTTCTACTGCCTTTTAGATGTGGGCTGATAGCCGTTGGATGGCCTAGCCTCAGTGGGGGAATGCCTCCTATCCTAAATGACAACAGCTTTGGGCCAGGGCGAGTCTACACCTACCCTGTAGGCTGGGGAGACGTGCTGGTGTGGGGCGTCTGGGGGCTTGAGTACGTGCTGCAAAGGAGTGTCTCTAGGATTAAGGGAAATAGTTGCTATCAGCCCTTTATCCATGATAATAGATGTCTTCTGCCATCGCCCCCACCTTTGGATGGTTACTTAAGATGATAGAAGAATTAACTGATTGCCCCGCTGATGTCACCAGGTGGTTAGGTCTTTAATGCCATTGGGCAGTTACCTTTCCCTGCGCCCACACACCCCACTCAGCTGTTTTGCCTCTAGAAGTTTGATTGGTCTAAGTATCTTCTAAGAGAAACCGTACAATAGCTGTCTTTTGTTACTGTCTTGTTTTACTGAGCACCAACTGTTCTTAAGGCTGAGCCATGCTCTAGTCTGGGGGAGAATTACCATCTTTTCCAGGAATGATAATTTGGCTTATTTTCTAGTGACCTACATAACACACTATCTTATTTTTAAGCTATCTCTGTACATTTTACCGTCCTTAGAGGGTTCTAAATCTCAGCAGGAGAAGGTCTCAGCCAGTAGTCTGCATCTCTATTGCATCTATTAGCCTAATGCATGGCAGAGAGCACGTGCCATCTAAATCTGTAGTGAGAGAGTCAAAAGCAATGTTTGCCATCTGGTCTCAACTATATTCTCCTACCCTTTGATGTCCCCATCGCCCATAGCCCTAAAAGACTCAACGGTATTGGGGAGAACCCCAACGCAAGAAGACAGAGCAGGAAGAGGCTGGCTGGTCTCATCGATTTCATGCCCATGTTGTTACACAGCATCCTTGAGTCAGCGCCTTGTCTCCTGGCTGGAGCTCTCCGCTTCCTTTGGAAAGAACCTTCTTTGAGGCTGGAAAGCCAGGAAGTGTAGAAGCCAGAATGGGAAGAGAAAGTTGAGTGAGCCAGTTCACATACAAACAACAGTGGGGTTTACATTTTCCACCCTGCTAATGTTTGGTTATGAAAGTCATTGTTTTGGAACCAGTCTACCTCAAGATCTGGCAATTCCACTCTTAGGCATACACCCAAACGATGCACCATTCATACAACAAGGACATATGTTCAACTATGTTCATAGCAGCATTATTTGTAATAGATGTAACCTGGAAGCAACCTAGATGCCCCTCAACCGAAGTGTGGATAAAGAAAATGTGGTACATTTACACAATGGAGTACTACTCAGTGGAAAAAACAACAACAATGAAATCTTGAAATTCACAGGCAAATGGATGGAACTAGAAGAAACCATCCTGAGTGAGGTAACCCAGTCACAGAAAGACAAACATGGTATGTGCTCACTCACATATGGATATTAGACATAGAGAAAAGGATAACCAGCCTAAAATCCACACCTCCAGAGAAACTAGGAAACAAGGAGGACCCTAAGAGAGACATGCATAGTTCCCCCAGAGAAGGGGAAAGGGACAAGAGCCCCTGAACAAATTGGGAGCGCATGGCAGGGGGGATAAGAAGGAAAAAGAGAAGGGGAGAAGAGCAAGGGGGAGAAAAAAATAAGAATAATTTAAAAAGAAAGTCATTTTTGGAGAGGTATTTTCTGATAAAGATGAAGCTAGGGGTCAAAGGGCTGGGGAAGTCTTGTAGCCCCCCCCATGACAGAGACACAGTCCTCAACACAAATGTGCAGAGTGGGACGGACACAGCCCTCATGACCACACTGATGTCTTTATGAGAGTAGGTAGTCAGTTGTCGCAGGCGATGGTTCCTATAGATCGGTGAGTTCATGTGGGCGTGCTAGCACGGGTTTATATGTAGTGGATGTGTGCTGGTACGTGTGTATGTTCATGGTACTCGGGAGGCAGAGGCAGGAGGGTATCACAAGTTCTAGACCAGCCTGGCCTGATTAGGGAGTTCCTGGCCATCCAGGCTATATCTCAAGACCCTTTCTCAAGATACAAACACCAACCACCCAACCAACAAAAGGTGGCTGACTGATGGGGAAGTCCTGTGCATATGTCAATAAAACACTGTTGGCCAATAGGGAAGCAAGATAGATGGGACTAGGAGTCGAGGAGGATTCTGGGTAGGAGAAACACAGGGAGTCATTATGTAGCCGCCATAGGGGTAAGAAGTCCGGACCCTTTTCTCAGGTAAGAGAAATACTTAGATTAACAATTATGGAGTAAATACTTAAGTCAGAGCTAGCCAGTAAGAAACAAGCAAAGGCCAACAGCTTCATAATGAATACAGCCTCCTGTGTGTTTATTTGGGACTGATGCAGTTCTAGAACCAGGCTGGCGGGAAGGCTTCTCTCAACTGCTGGCGACTGTCTCTCCTGTCCATCTGCCTCTTGTCATGGGAATGAAGCATCTAAAAAGCCCCTGACGGGTACAGTCCTCCTGACCTTGGACTCTTCGTTGACCAGAGCCATAGAAAATACAGAAACTCTTCTTTATAAATTACCCAAGCTCAGACATTTTGTTACAGCAGCCACAATGGGCCGATGTCACCTCACAGACAACAGGAACCTCCTCTCCCAACTTGTCAGTCTAAAATTTTGCTCACTATGCAGCGCAGGAACAAGGTAAAAGTTGCTAGAATCTGGCTAAGAAGGACCTTGGAGAGCTCTTGTGCAACTTCCCACTAGGTCTACAAGAGCTATTTGGGGACTACCACCTTCCTCGAAAGGCTTCGGTGAGCGTTCTACAAGGCTGTTCATTTCAGGCCATTCCTCGCGGTAGGTGGACAACACGGTCAGTTTTGTTCTAAGTTGCCTGGCTGCGCCTGCGCAGGAGACTGTGCTGAGTCCCCTTTGTTTGGATCCCAGACTCTGTGCCCACCTTTGCTGCCTAGGCTTGCCTTTCCGCTAGCTTGCTATAGTCCCCAAGGACACTCTGGCGGTTCATCCTTTTGGGACAGACTCCTCACAGAACAGTATTCTGGTGTGCAATAAGGCCCTTTTTTAGGCCCAGGGGAGTCTTGCTTGAAGTTGGAATTTTCAGACACACAGGAGAGTCACTGCAAAATGAAACGCTCAGATTTCCCTCACCGATGGCCCTCTGTTGGGAGCCAGCTCTTCCTGTTGTCTGTAAATATTATCAGTGCCGGTGGTGCTGTTTCTCAGTGCACATCATTCCTTCATTCCTTCTTCCGGGCACGCACAAATGCATTCATTGTGAGACAAGGTCTCAGGTGTCCCAGGCTGGTCTTGAACTCGCTGTAGGGTCGCTGACATTGAACTCTTGATCCTCCTGCCTCCCCGGTGCTGGGATTCGAGGTGTGCCCTACTACACCTGGTTTTGTGCAATGCTGAGGGTCAAGTCCAGAGCACCGAGCCTCACTCACAGCCCTTCCTATCACTTGCGTTAGAAAAGACCTCTTCAGGGGCTGGTGCTCAGCTAGCCCTATGCAAATGGAGCTGGGAGGAAATCTCAGCGGGAAACACCGCAGCCGGTGCCTCTCCGGTGCTGGACATGCCGTTCGTCAACTCTTCCTTCTTGGAAACCGGAGAAGGAAATGGCTGCTTGTTGGCAAAGGAAGTGATTTGCAGAGGCTTCAAGGAAGCAGTTTTAACCTTGCCTTAACAGATGAGAGGAGGGAGTAGCAGGTCCTGAAGAGGTGACTCAGCAGAAGGAGCAATAGCTGCACAGTTGAAGCGGAGTCGTGGTGGCACTGGGGGAGGATGATCTGAAGGAGAAGTCACAAGGAAGGGAATACTAGAAACAAATGACGTGCATTGAGTGGCACGGTGGCCACGACCCCTGTGACCTCTGCCTCCTGGCTTTCACACCCAGACTCACGTGGGTGAGCAGGGTCACACCGCTCTCCAGTCCCAGCCAAGCCTTCCAATGAGATGGCGTAGCCGACGGCTTGATGGCTGTCTCTCAAAAGACGTGGTCCTGGAAGCATCTATCCAAACTCATCCATTTTCTGATCTGTAGAAACTGTGAACTAATAACTTCCTATGGTTTAAAACCACTGAGTTTGGGGAGAGTGTCTGGGGGGTCCGCTAGTTGCATAGCAACAGTCTCGGGATTGGTGCACCTCCTGGTTTGGGCAACCTGACCTGCGTTGATTGGTCTGCTGCAGCTGCAGGAAGGTTGCTATGCCTACAGGCCCTCCCGGAGCAGTTGCTATGCTCTGTTTCCACTGTTACTGGTAAAGAACACCCAGAGAGACGGGCGTTGGTGGCGCATGCTTTTAATCCCAGCACTCAGGAGGCAGAGGCAGGTGGATCTCTGTGAGTTCGAGGCCAGCCTGGTCTACAGAGCGAGTTCTAGGACAGCTTTCAAAACAGTACAGAGAATCCCTGCCTCGAAAAAAAATCCAAACAAACAAAAAGCATCCAGAGCCCAAGAGGGTATCTGGCTTACTAGTGTTTAGTACAAAGTCGGGAGGTCAGCACATGTTGCTGAGTCAGGGGTCTATGTCTTGCCGGGTCTCTTCTGCAGCCCATCATGGCTGCCAAAGCAGGGTGCTGGGTGAGAGTCTGGTCCCTTCATTGGGCACTATGTATTCTGCAAGGAGTCCCTAAAGGCTGTAATTAAATGCATTCCTGCTGTCCTGCTCTGTACCACCAAAGTCTCTTTTACTTCTTTGTTCTCACATCTCAGCAGAGCCAGAAAAGCTTGGAATTCCTCTGCTCAACCATCTTGGCAGACTCTGTCATTATCTGCAGCCCCATCCTTCATGTAACGGGGACCCGCAACCCTTGTCCGGCATAGGAGAGCCAAAGCTACATCTTAAGTTTTAATTACTACGCCTTAGAGACCCATGAAAACAACAACAACAACAACAAAAAAAAACGCCTCTGATCTGCAAGCCTCCTGCCCAAGGACAGACAGTTCCTGAAATGCTGGAGGCTGTTGTTTGTGGTGGGTAACAAACTGCATGTCTTTACTCCTCTAAACAAGTTTGCTTGACCCATCTGCACCAGATGTGCTTGACCACATGGGGGTGGGAGTTTCGAAGGCTTGAGGTATGCAGGATGTATGCTTGCCCCTGACAGGACCTGATGGGAAATACTTAAGCCACTGCAAAACTTGATTCAGTGGCCAGTATTTAATTAAAGCTTGCTTCTGACTTGGCTTTAAAGTGTGGTAGAGGTCTTTTTTGTTTTCTTTGTTTTGTTTTGTTTTTGTTTTTTGGGTTTTTTTTTTTTTTGGTTTTTCGAGACAGGGTTTCTCTGTGGCTTTGGAGGCTGTCCTGGAACTCGCTTGGTAGTCCAGGATGGTCTCGAACTCACAGAGATCCGCCTGCCTCTGCCTCCCGAGTGCTGGGATTAAAGGCGTGCACCGCCAACGCCCGGCGTGGTAGTGGTCTTATCCTTGATCAGTGGGATTAACAGTGGAACCTACTGTTCAATGGTACTGATGGGGGACGTCCTTCTGTATATCTGTTTCTCTTATTGGTTGATGAGTAAAACACTGATTGGCCAATAGCCAGACGGGAAGCATAGGAGGGGCTACAAGAGGAGGAGAATGCTGGGGAGAGGTAGGCGGAGAGAGGCCTCGAAGAGACGCCGTGTAGGATGGGACGCACCAGACTTCTCCGGTAAGATAAGGTCATGTAGAACCTCATAGATGAGCAGTTACGGGTTAGTAATTAAGAGAGAGATAGCCAGTAAGAAGCCCTAGCCATCGGCCAACAGTTTAATAATTAATATGTCTCTGTGTATTTATTTGGGACAAAGTGGCTGTGGTACCAGGCAGGACAAGAAACACCAGCTACAGGGTTCCTTTCCCATTTACTTGCATCATGGTGACAGGGGAGCCGGAGAGAGAGAGAGTCCTGTACTCCCTTCAAGGGATGGGGAGTTCTAGCCCTGAGTGTTCTTCCCTGATCCCTGATAAGGAAGTGGAAATTCCCCCCAGCCTCGTTATCCTTCTTACGTGGCTCCGTTGGAACTGGGACCTTGGCAAGGGCCAGGAGGGGCAGACCTGACGGATGCTTCAAGCCCTACCTGGGAACCTTTGACTTCCCTTCCTCTCCCATCACCTACTAGCAATCTCATTCAGACCTTTGACACAGCGGTTGGGCGGCAAGAGGTCTGCCATGAATGATTTACCTTTGGAGAAGGTGAAAAAGCAACGCAGCAAAATGATTCAACAGCGGGGGAGTAATAAAAGCCCTTTGCACCCCAGGTCTCGGCTAACCCTTGGCAGGAATAAACAGTGACCTCCAGCATGGAAGACTCACAAGGGGCAGGCGGGGCAAGCCCAAAGGCAGCCAGTCCCCGGTGGCAGAGGAGCTGGGCTCTTGACTCAGAGTTGGCACACCCAAGGGCTGGCAGACCCTGGACTGTGTACCTGGTTTGCGGTGGGGGGCTGCCTGTTCATTAACTAAGGGAGCTAAGCCAGAGCACCCCTACGTTCCCTTCTGGAACCATCTTTGTAGGGCTAGCCTCTGAGAGGTCGCCCCTTCCTGTTTCCTTGGCCTCTGTTCACACGGGTCCACGTTCTGACTCTCTGTCTCTGGTGACTACTCACACAGAAGAATTCTATAGATCTGAGGCTGAGGCGCTCGGGGTCCAGCCCCCCCCATCAAAGAAGCAGAGCTCCCCGACTCTGGGATGATCTGTGTAAGCCAGGAAGCCTTACAGAAGCACAGCTCAGTGTCTAAGCACCAGAAATAGCCCAGTCACCATCCCTATCTACCACCTGCTGGCAGGTGGGTAGTGGGCGGGACAATGACAAACTCCCCAGCGGCTTCTCCTTGGGTTGGGGTGGGGGAGACTGGGCTCCTAACGCCTATACCTGGGAACTAAGGCTCTGTGGAGGCTCCCTTTGCAGACGTGGGAAGTTACAGGACTGAAATGAAGACTCAGCTCCCACCCAGGCTCCTGTTGAAGTTGACTTCTCATTAACCAACTCCACAAACATTTACCAGGGCTAAAGGGGCCTCAACAGATCATCAGAGCTAGCTTTCCCGTGATTTATTAGGCACAGACCTGACATGATTTGCCCAGGTCCAGCAAGGGCACACATTTGGGTCCAACAATGCGGCATCCGTCTGCCACCCCACCAGCGACTTCGTAGGGTGGACTCCAGCTTTTTTTTAAAATTAGCATAAGGAAACTATAAAGCAGGAGAAAGCCGGGGTGCCCTGCCCTGTGCCTGCTCTTCCGCACAGGGATGATCTTTGACCCCGGTGGTTACAGGCTCCCTCTCTCTTATCTTACCCGGGCCCCTTTATCAGGGGTGGCTCACTCCTCCCAAAGACCAGGGCTGAGCAGGATCTGCCTCCCCTGCTCAGCTCCTCCGGGGCCCTGTCCCCAGGTAGCTCTACCCCTGGGGGCACTTTCCCTACTTGTGGCTTTTTACGGGCAAATCCCTCTGAGAAAGCCAGACAGATGAATGGAGTGTGCACGGAGAGCCGTGGATGATGAAGGTGGAGGAGGGAAATGGCCTGCCGCACCAGGCAGGGCTCAGAGAACATGGCCTCACATCCTGCCTTAGCAGCTTCAAGAAGTAGCTTTGGCTGGGCGGAGGGAGGTATTGCACGCGCACGACTTTAATCCAAGCACTCAGGAGGCAGAGGCAGGGGGATCTCTGTGAGTTCGAGGCCAGCCTGGTCTACAGAGTGAGTTCCAGGACAGCCAGGGCTACACAGAGAAACCCTTTCCGGGCGGGAGTAGGGGTGGGGGGTTGGGGGGGAGGGCGGGATGGTTTTGCGAGCGATACAATGAGATCATTTGGTTCCAGGAGACCATGGGGTCTGGAGTTATTAGGGTCAAAGCAGAGGCTCAGTCACCTGTCCTGAGCAAACAGAGAGCAAAGACGTTATTTCCTCAGTGTGCTCACACTGGGGAGAGAAGCTAATGATCGGTGCGTCACACACACACACACACACACACTGCACCCTCCCACTCCCACTCCCTATTGATCTGACTTTGTCTCCGGCTCCAGTCTGTGGTCTGGCCGATTGTCTGAAGTGTATGAAATCTCTTCCAGGGAGACACATTCCTCCCTCTGGCTGGGAAGAGGCCTCAGCCCCGCCCCTGCCTCCCCCCCATGGGATTCCCGGGAAATTCCAGTTCCTTGCACTCTGGTTTTAGTAGTCTGATAGCCAAGGGGCACACGTGTCTCTCTTTAGAAAGTATCTTTCCTCCTTCCCCTGGACATCCTTGGGGGTTTCTGCTGTCTTGCAGGCCTTGGGGCCAGATGGAGGCACCCCAGCTGCTTTCCCAAGCAGTACAAACAGATAGCTCCCTCCCTCCCTCCCTTCCTTCTGTCCTTCCTCCCTCTTTCCCAGGGACTTCCTGCCAGATGTTGTGCTAGGTACCCAGAATCAGAGGAGATCAGAGACAAGGCTGGGCCCTGCCCTCTGGCTCTGGAGTCCTGTAGGAGACAGAGTCACCGTATCTAGACACAGCAGTTCTGAACAAGACTACCTTGCTGAGGTCCCAAAGCCCTCATGTGATGTGACTGACCCACGGGACAGAGTGGGCTTTGCTGAAGAGAGAGTCTCAGGTTGCCCCCCCCCCCCCAGGGGCTCACCCCTGGATGCTGGAGTGAGGCTTGCAGACAGACAGAGGCTAGGGCAGGATCAGAGTGGAGGCCGGCGCAGAGCGTATGAGTCGTGACCCTCTCACTTTTGTTCTGTGAGTGACAGGTGGCCTGCCGTGAGACCGCAGCAGGAAGGACATTTGAGGTACACTGTGCATACACTAGGGCATCTCAAGAGCAATGGCAGTCACAGAATGGGCTTCTCCACTCTCTCTCCAGGCAGCATCCATAAATGGGGTCCCCCAGGTCAGCCCTTAAGCAAGGATGTACACATGAGGAAACGGTTGAGCTCAGGGTAAGGACAGGGACAGAAGGAAGGGGAGATGTCACCCTTGGAGCCCGAGAAGACATCATCCCAGAGAGAGGCTTCCTTGTAGCGTCTCTACCCTGTTACACCCCAGGTGAGGTGAGCCACCCTGGACCGTGAGTCAGGGGAGGAGGCTGGACGGGCGGGTGGGTGACAGGGCAGGTCACCCAGCATCCCCAGGGAGGGGAAAGCCAGTCCCCTGCCACACGCCCCCTCCTCCCAGAGACCGGCTTGCCCGCCCCCATCCTCTGCCTGCACTACCCCCCCCCATCTCCCTGGCTCGCAGAAGACTGCCACCATCACCATGGCTACGCCTGCTTCTGCTTCTGCTCCATGCTCAGCGGGAGTCAGAGCTGGGGGGAGGGAAGCCGTCTCTAGTCTTCCTGTTGAGCTGAGATCTCTGAAAGTCAGCTCGGGGCTGCACACTGTAAGGGTCACCTTCCACAGAAAGGACACTGACAACCAAACAGGATATCCTAGCCCAGGGAGGCTTAGTCACAGCCTGAAAGGATGTGTGTGTGTGTGTGTGTGTGTGTGTGCGGTCATGTGTTCATGGGTGTGTGCGGTCATGTCAGTGTGCATGCATGCATGTGCTTGCATGTGTGTACGTGTACATGTGTGTGTGCTGGTACATGTGTGTATATAGGTGCATGTTCACACGGAGGGCAGAGGACAACCTTGAATGTCATTCCTCATTCTTCAGGTGCTGTCTACATACATACATACATACATACATACATACATACATATATATATATATATATATCAAGGTCCCCACTGGCCCGGAACTTACCAAGTGAGCTAGACTGCCTGTGCACCAAGCCCCAAGTCCCAGGGATCTGTCTCCGCCTTCCCATCGCCGAGATTGCACACCACCATACCTGGTTTTTGTTTTTCCAGTGTGGGTTCAAGGGATCACATTCATGTCTCCACACTCGCAAGACAAGTATTTTACCAATGAGACATCTCCCCAGCCTGGCTTTTTTTTAAAAGTATGCATGCGTGGTGTGTGTGTGTGTGTGTGTGCATATATGTGTGTGTACCAGTGTGTGTTTGTGTGTGCTCTTTTTAATGTATCAATGCATGATGCACATGTGTGTTTGTGTATGTGTGTATGTATTCATGAGTGTTTATGTGTGTTCTTTTTAAAGTATCGATGCATGGTATGGGTGTGTGTTTGTGTGTGTGTATGCACATAAGTGTGTGTGTGTACACATGTTTGTGTGTGTTCTGTTTAAAGTATCAATGCATGGTGTGTGTGTGTGTGTGACAGGAGAGGGGGAGAGAGGGAGGGGGAGAGAGAGAGAGAGAGTGATGTTGCCCATCACCCACTGTGTGATTAAGGTAGGCTTAACACGGTTATGGCCGTCACCACCACGTTGAGGCTGCATAGGAATGGACTCTTATCCAGTGCCTTCCAGTTTCCGAGGGGATGAAGTAATACAAATTACTTGCGGAACCCTGCCTAGTTTCAGTTTTCTTGCTTCTTAAGTGAGGACAAGAATACCTACTTTTCAAATTAAATGTAACTCAGGCAGTGTTTGGCACACAGTAGGTGCTAAAGAAATGCCTCCAGGCGCTCATCGTTCCAGAGTTCAGGCCTCTCAGAGGGCGGTCTTCATAAAAGGCAAACTTTCCCTCAACCCTGACTTGAAGATGGGCAGGCAGGGCAATTCCCAGCCCCACCTCGAGTCTCCGCCAGGTGGGCGTAGCCCGGAGCCTCCGTGTGGAAAGACCGCGGCGAAGAGGAACCGGAGACCGCAGAGGAGACTCTGAGAGACAGGCTGCTGTGGCCGGGAGGATCTGGGAAAGCCTCGGGAGTTGGAACATGAGATGCAAAGGGAGCAGATGGAGCCTGAAACAGAGGGGTTATTTTGAAATACTTCCAGCAGCAGACAGGCTTGCGGGGGCCAAGCTCCACCCCCCTGCAGCGGAGAGCCTCGATGGCCAGTGACGTCAGCGGTAGAGGGACGCTGGGGTGAGGTCAGGATCTGCATGCTAAATGACCTTCCTCCCCTGCCTCAGAACAGGGCCAGGGGGCTGTTGTGTGGAACATTCCTTTACGTTTGCTGCAGAAAATACCCAACCCCAGAAACGGTCAGATCCATGCACGCATGTGTTCACAATGGAGGCGCCTGATGACCCTGGAGTAAACCCCACCCCCGGAACTCCAGAACTTCCGATGAGGTCCATCAAGATAGCATGGCTGTTCTCTTCCTTCCTTCCTTCCTTCCTTCCTTCCTTCCTTCCTTCCTTCCTTCCTTCCTTCCTTCCTTCCTTCGTCCCTCCCTCCCTCCCTTCCTCCCTCCCCCTCTTCCTGAGACAGGTTGTCGCCATGCAGCCCGGGCTAGCCTTGAACTCTCCACGTAGTTCGGGCAGGCCTCGACGTTTTTTTGTTGTTTTCGTTTTAAAATACGGGCTATTTATTTTATTTTGTGGCTGAGTGTTTTGCCTGCATGTGTGTATGTGCCTGGGGTGCTTGCAGACGGCAGAAAGAGTTCCACGCCCTGGAACTGGAGTCGTGGATATTTGTGAACCACCATGTGGGGGCTTCCAACTGAACCTGAGGTCCTCTGCAAGAAAAGTACCTTTCTTTTTATCATTCCTTCCTTCCTTTCTTCTTTCTTTCTCTCTAATATTTATTTATTTATTTTTTTTGACATGGGGTCTCATTATGGCTGTCCTGGAACTCACTCTGTAGACCAGGCTGTTCTCGAACTCATGGAAATCCACCTGCCTCTGCCTCCCTAGTGCTGGGATTAAATGAATGCACCGCCGCATCCGGCCCAAGTAAGACTCAACTGCTGAGCCATCTCTCCAGGCCCTGGTCTGGAATTTTTTTGGTCTACCTGCTTCTGCTTCTGTATGGGTTCCAGACATGCATCACCAACGGTTAGCGCGCTAGTCCAGGACCGCTACTGATGACGGTGTCACACCGACAGAATGGCACCGTGAAGTGGGAGAAAGAAAGGAGACCAAGAATGAAGAAACGAAAAACAAATTACAGCTGTTGTCTTGGGAAGTAAGAAGATACGCATCCGCGGGATCCGTGAGGTCGCATAAGTAGGGCAAGAGTTACTGGAAGTTAAAAATACGAAAGGAAATCTTCAAAGTCTGTAGAACAGCCTTGGAAGGTAAAGTTGGCGAGATGTCCCTGGCCTAGTTTCCTCTCTCTTGCTGTGAGAAAAGCCATGGCCAAAACCAACTAGGGAAAGAATGGGTTTATTTCAATTTGTACTTCCAAGCAACCGTTCATCATGGAGAGACGTCGGGACAGAAACTTCAAGGCAGAGAACCTCAAGCAGAAACCACAGAAGACTGCTAACTCGTTGGCTCCCTGGTTCATGCTTAGCTAGTTTTCTTATATGACCTAGACCCAACTGCACCATCTACGATAGGCAGGGGGTAAAGGAGTTCTTAATCGGTCTAGATAGTAAAAGACCAGAGTCAGATACAGAGGGAAATGCTGAGAGATCAGAGAGAAGGAGCAAGCCACAGCAACCTTACCTCCTTAGTGTTTCAGCAGAGAAGAGAGCTATTTCCTGTTTCTCCCTGCTTATATCCTGTTTCTGCCCAGTTACCTCACTTCCTGTCTGTCTGTACAGACCTCCAGACCTCTATGGTTAGCTAGTGATAGGCTCCATTCTCTGACCCCCGAGACAGACTTTATTTGTGCAAGAAAGATATCCTTCTTCACAGTGTCAAGATGACAAAACAAATACCCTAACTAGTACAGACCTTGAAGATAGATTTCCTAAAGGACGATAAAAGACAAAAATAAAACAAACAAACAAAACAAAGGCTAGCTAGGCATGGCACTGTCAGCACTTGTGAGGCAGAGGCAGGCGGATCTCTGTGAGTTCGAGGGCAGCCTGGTCTACAGAGTGAGTTCCAGGCCAGCCAAGGCTACACTGTCTCAAACAAAACAAAAATAACAATAATAAAAATCCACAAAAGTAAAACAAAAGAAAGCTTGTGATCTA
This sequence comes from Mesocricetus auratus, assembly GCF_017639785.1. NCBI lineage: Eukaryota > Metazoa > Chordata > Mammalia > Rodentia > Cricetidae > Mesocricetus > Mesocricetus auratus. The sequence goes on from NW_024429204.1 coordinate 3,335,750, forward strand.
AGGGGATGAGAGAAAGTTTCAGAAAACATCACGGTGTAGGCCCGGGGAGACTCTGGAATAATAGCACACCAGCAAAGCAACAGAACATTCATCCTGGGATTTGAGATCTCAAAAAAGGGTGCGAGGTTGACCTACAAGGTCAGAAGTAGCCAAAGACGTGGGTGCGTTAGAAAAACAGAAAGCAAAACATGAGGAACCATCTACTGCAGGAGGAAGGGTGCTCTGGGGTGGGATGGAGGGGTCTCTGGGGCAGGAGGAAGGGTAGCTGGAGTGAGATGGAGGGGTCTCTGGGGCAGGAGGAAGGGTAGCTGGGGTGGAGATGGAGGGGTCTCTGGGGCAGGAGGAAGGGTGGCTGGGGTGGGGATGGAGGGGTCTCTGGGGCAGGAGGAAGGGTGCTCTGGGGTGGGGATTGAGGGGTCTCTGGGGCAGGAGGAAGGGTAGCTGGGGTGAGGATGGAGGGGTCTCTGGGGCAGGAGGAAGGGTAGCTGGGGTGAGGATGGAGGGGTCTCTGGGGCAGGAGGAAGGGTGGCTGGGGTGGGGATGGAGGGGTCTCTGGGGCAGGAGGAAGGGTGCTCTGGGGTGGGGATTGAGGGGTCTCTGGGGCAGGAGGAAGGGTAGCTGGGGTGAGGATGGAGGGGTCTCTGGGGCAGGAGGAAGGGTAGCTGGGGTGGGGATGGAGGGGTCTCTGGGGCAGGAGGAAGGGTGACCGGGGTGGGGAATCTGCTCTTGTTTTATGACTTGGTGCAGCGATGGACAATGTTTATTTTACAAAATCATAATAACGGAATTTTACCAGAGGCTCATAAACAGTTATGTTGGAAGGACAGAGAGCACAGGAAGGGCTGTGGTGTGGACAATCTAAACTGTTTATTTGTGGTGACTGTGGCGGTGTACACCTGTGATCTTGGCACCCAGGAGACGGAGGCAGGAGGATAGAGAGAGTTCAATGGTTGCCTGGGCCACTCGCCAAGCTCAACCACTTGGGACTGCACACCAAGCCTCTAGGCCAGCCTGGGATATGTAATGAGACCGTGTTTCGGCAAATATATATAAAGATTTAGGACTATCCACTTGGTATGGTGAAAAGAATTTGAGTAAGTTCCTCGAGAACAGCGTGCCTTAGTTCTTAAAATAGAACTAGCAGCCTTGTAAGTGTTTGCTTCTGGGAACAACAGGAAGATGAGGTGGGAATGTGGTCAAGGGTTTTTGTACACAGCCTGACAACGTTCCTTAAGAATAAGCTGACCCGGTAGTGGCGGCGCACGCCTGTAACCCCAGCACTCGGGAGGCAGAGGCAGGCGGATCTCTGTGAGTTCCAGGCCAGCCTGGTCTACAGAGCGAGATCTCAGACAGCCAGGGCTGTTACACAGAGAAACCCTGTCTTGAAAACTGACAAAAGAATAAGCTAAGGCATAACTCTGTGGCAGGCAGATCAGTGTGAACACGGTCTTGGGTTCGATCACCAGCACACCAGCAAACCTACATGTTACATACATGTTACATAGGTGCTACTTAAGACCCAGTAGAAGTAAGGAAGCTGAGTCTGCCTTGGCCAATGGTCTGTATCTTCCCAAAGATACCTTTGGGTTCTTCGCAAACCAAACATACAAACACCCCTAAATAAATGAATAAAAACAATCTTACTCTGAGTTCCTACTCTTCCCTCAACACCACCCAACATGTGTTTCTTAGCAGGTGTAATATTGGACCCTGGGTGGGACAATTTTTGGTTTTCAGGACCTGCCTGCACATCAGAATGCTGTAGTATCCCTGGCCCTTAGCAGTATAGATGACCCTCCCTTACCACTGTGACAATTTAAAATGCCCTTAACTTTCCCCCAAGTGACTCCCAAGGACATACCCAGGAGAGAGATCTCCAGGTAGATGAAGCCACCTTAGTTGTGAGCCACCAAGTGGTTGCTGGGAATTGAGCTCAGGACCCCTGGAAGAGCAGTCAGTGCTCTTAACCTCTGAGCCATCCCTCCAGCCCTGATGAAGCCACCTTGGGATGCAAACGTACCAGTGAAGAGACAAGTTTTTGCGAAGAGACAGGGCGGAGAAATACAGAGTCACTCACGTAAACTGCAGAGCCTTTCTGCGGCCCTCCTCTGGGTGACTCCTCTTCGATACTCACTCCAGAAGCGTCGCTGTGAGTGTTTGATGGGAAACACGCATGTTGGAAGCAAGGGTGGAAATAGCAGAGCCGTAGCGGTAATGGTGGAGGGAGCTGACAGTCTCGTACCTCTCCTAGACATTTCCCATACCCCTGAAAACTGCCGAGGGGATGTGCCCAGACGCATCCCAGGACGCCCGGTGCTAATGCCACACTCTTCTATTTGTCTAGAAGTGGCTGTGGCGGAAGTTGTTTAAGTGGGCAAACGGACATATTTATCTTCAGCACACAGAACCTAGTTCTCCAAGATGGCCGGGCATGGCTGCAGCCTGCGTTAGTTTGCTGAGGATGTTGTAACAAAGGGGCCACAAGCTGAATGGCTCAAACAAGAGAGGTCTGTTCTCCCACCGTTTAGGAGGCTGGAAGTTCCCAATAAAGGTGTTGGCAGGGCCCGCCTGTCTTGCGTCTGGTGGCTTGCTGATATCAACTGGCGCGCTTAGGCTTACGAAACTTTCCCCACGCTCATCATACACAGTATCATTCCTTTGTGATCATTCCTTTTTATAAGGCACAGTTGTGTTGACTCCTACCGAACCTCAGTTGCATCAGTGAGGACTTTCTTTCTAAACAGAGCCATTCTGTGGGGCACTTGGAGGTGAGGACCTCACAAATGAATTTGGGAAGAGTCACACAATGCAACTCTCCGGCCATGAACTGCCATCCATTGTCCACTGAGAGAAGAGTTAATTTCCGATTTCCTTCATTCATACCTCACAGGACCCTTGAGCTAAAGCTCTGCTTAACAACAAATGTACATGGAAACTGGTACTAGCCCAGTCGAGAGAAAGCCTCTCTCTCTCTCTCTCTCTCTCTCTCTCTCTCTCTCTCTCTCTCTCTCTCTCTCTCTCTCTCTCTCTCTCTCTCTCTCATCTATCTATCTATTTCTCCACATGTTGCAACTTGAGATTCCCGAGGCAACCAACAGAAAGTATTTGATGTGTCTAATCTGCTCCAGTAGACACAGCTGTGACAGGTGTGTCACATTTTTTTTTCCCTCTGAGGATCCCAAAGTACATTTGATGACTAAAAACAGCTGGGCTTTCGGGCTACCCTATCAGAGGAGGCACCTGCTGGGTTTAGCTGTGGAAGGCAGGAAGGCGTTTGTCGAAGAGCAATGGCATTTGAGAGAGCGTGGGGCCAGCCTGATGCCATCGGAAGTCGGGGAGGATTCGTTCAGTGCCCTTTGGGGAAGGTCCTGTTTAGCACTTAAGATGAGCAGGCACCGGGGAGCTTAAAACCTAGAGAGAAGAAAGACAAGCACACAAACCCTTGTGAGGAACGGTCTGAAGGCAGTCAACACTCTACCTCAACGGCAAGCAATAACGTCTGGACATGTAGGGTGGTGGACACGCTCTAAAGGGACACCATTGGAGCTGAGACCTGAAGGCTCTCAGCCTGAGGGGACAGCTCAGGCAACAGCCCTGAGTTGGACGTGACTTTGGTGTGCTTAATGGATGACTGAAGCTATTCTGTGGAAGAGGCAGGCAAGAGGCTGGAAGGAGAAGTGTAGGCACTGTGGGTTGGCATGGGGTGACAGGACTGTCACCAGACACTTTAAGAAGCCGCTGAGGGATTATAATCAAGAAAGTGATGGGATTTGATTTCTGCTTTTAAATTAATCACAATTAACTTTGTTTGTTTTTAGGCAAGGTCTCCATGTATAACTGAAGCTGGCCTTCATCACGGCAAATCTCCTTCCTCGGCCTTCTGAGAGCTAGGACTATAAGCGTGTACCAGAGCACCCAGCAGGTATTTATTTATCCATTTGTTTATATATTCATTGGTTTTCAGAGATGGGGTTTCTCTGTGTAGCTTTGGAGCCTGACCTGGAACTCAGTAGATCAGGCTGGCCTGGAACTCACTCTGTAGATCAGGTTGGCATCAAACTCACAGAGATCCCCCGCCTCTGCCTCCCGAGTGCTGGCATTAAAGGCGTGCACCACCATGCCCGGCTGCAGGTCTTTATTTTAGAGCAATCCCTCTCCTCACGGTTCAGAGTGGCAAAGAGTCGTGGAGAACCATGTTCGTGACGCTAACTCAGGAGGCAGAGGTAAGATTGCAAATTCAAGGTCAGTTTGCACTATCCAATAAGCTTCAGACGAGGAAGAAGGAAACTTGAAAGCACGCCATGTTGATAAAGATGTGGGAAACAGAAGATGAGCATATTTTTTTGGTGAAAATATTAAGTTAGTGTAGACCCCATGGGGATACATGTGGCAATATTTATCAGAAATAAAAATGCATAGATCTTTGACCCAGTACTTTTTTCCTCATGAGTTCGTCCACAGTATTTCAAAATTAGTACAGACAAAGTTATTCATGGAGACTTTGCATGTCATTACCAAAGACTGGAATCTGAATAGTGAGAAAGGACCAACATGGTGTTGGCTGTCCGCCTGACCCGCCGTGGGAGGTTATCGTTGTTCAGATGTCTCTGGTCCCTGACGGACGCGCGTGACACTTTCTGTTGCTGCTGCTGTTTGTTATAAGTTTGATCGCATCTAGTGATCGATTGGTCGATTGTGTGCATGTGTGAGCATATGTATCTGTGCTGGTGTGCACATGCCACAGAACATGTGTGGGAGTCAGGGATCAGTTTGTGGGAGTTGGTTTTCTCTTTCCATCATGTGGGGATTAAACTCTGGTCCCTGGGGTTGGTGGTGAATGTCTTTAACTCCTGAGCCCCTTTGCTGTTTTGTTTTTGAAACCGTCTCATTCTGTACACAGGCTTTTACTACGCAACCCAAATTGGCCAACGCTCACAGCAATCCTCCTGCCTCAGACATCTTGGGGATAGAGGATGTATGGTACCACCACAGACAGGCAGCATATCCTAAGCAAGTATTAGGAGTACACATACCAGTGTGATAGCATTGTCTCCTCTCATGGACAATGCTAGCAAATCTGAGTCCAGAGCCCAGGGGAAGCTCAGAATAGGAAAAGCCCTCTGACAAACGGTTGACCGCTGTCTTCACAACAGCCGGCCCCAGAGAGTCCCTGACTGCTCGGCATAGAATTTCTGGTGTGACTGACTGTAAGGACCTGTCCACTCTGAAAGCTGCTTTACAGTCAGGCAAACTGAGACTAGCTCTGAGGTGGCAAGATTTTTATGTTTTACCAGCCCAACTAAAGTGTGTGTGTGTGTGTGTGTGTGTGTGTGTGTGTGTGTGTGTGTGTGTGCATGCACATGCTTGCACTATGTGGTCAGGCATGACTGGCTGGGGAATTTCACGGTGGTAAGAGCTTAAGAGTTAGGAGTGTTTGAGAGGTGGTTCAAGGACAGGCTGTGTCCATGGGCTGTCGAAGGCAGAGCTGTCGGATGATTTCCAGACTAAACAAAAAAGAATGAAGCACAGCCCCCTACATCCCAGTGATCCTAGGCTCCACTGAGGTCCCCATGTACTTACTGTCCATTAAGCACACCCCTGACCACCCTAGTCTGAGCGGGGATGGAGGTGGCATTTTTGGTGATTTGGGGCTGGAAGGACAGTCTATCCCTTCCAGCTCCTTCTAGTTCCTCTTCTCATTGCTGACCTGATGAAAGGCAGCCTGAAGGCAGAGGAGGAGTTTGGCTTTGGCTCACAGTCTGAGGAGATCTGGTCCCTGGCAGCAGATGTGGAGGCAGGAGCCCGAAGCCAGGTGTCACAGAGAGATCTGTGCTGGCACTCAGCTGACTTCCTCCTCTTCACTCAGCTCAGGACCCCAGCCCACAGGGTGGGTCTTCCCTCTTAGACACACCCATGGACGAGTCTCCTTGGTGATTCAAAACCCCGGGCAAGGTGAATGGGAGACAGGTATTTCCTTCCCCCTGCCAGCTGGCAGCGGGGTCTGGGCTGGTGCCTCAGTTTCTCGGGATTCTAGCAAGGTGGTCTGGAAGGCAAGGGGGAGGAGGGGAGGAAATGAGGAGGGGGAAGAGAGAGGAAGAAGGAAAAAAGGGAGAGGGGAGGAGGGGAGGAGAGGAAGGGGAGGAAGAGGGGAAGAAAGGAAGGAGCAGGAGGTTTGCCTCCCTGCGGATTTGACTCATGGCTGTGACTTATCAGCACGCTGACGCTGCCGGGGCCTCTTGTTTTTCACTCCAATGAAACTTTTGTTGAATGCCTGAGAGGAAAGTATGACACATTCACACAATCAAAACCCTTCTGCGGGGAGTGAAAATAATCAGTCTCATTGTGTATAGCCTTGAAAGCCGGAGAGTGTCATTTAAAGCATAGAATCTAAAGTCTAAATAGACTTATCATACTGATTGAATGCTCTGTGTGTGTGTGCATGTGCGTGTGCATGCACGTGTGTGTACGTGTTTGTGTGTGTGCACACGCATGTGCGAATACATGTATGTGTGTATTGTGTATGTGTGTATGTGTGTGCATGCATGTGTATGTGTGCATACGTGTGTATGTGTGCTTGTGCACATGTGTGCACGTGCATGTATGTGAGTGTGTGCATAGCATGTATGTGTGCTTCTGTGAGTGTGTTAGGTGGAGTTGTGTAGGGGAAGGCAGACAGAGCTAGGATCTGGGTGGTATGGGCCGGGCACAGAGGATCCTCCCAGGCAGACGCCCCTCAGCAGGTCCAGCACACTGTAGGGCACATCCTGGGTGCCTTGGGGGCGGGACTCAGAAAGGGCTGGATGAGCTGTGAACCACAGCAAACTTGGGGGAAGCTGTGTGACTGGACTGCCATCTGTGAACTCGCTGTCACCCACAGCGAGGCTCGCTGACCTTGAGCACACAGACTTGGAGCTCGGGCCTTTGAACCTACGGCTCCATTCGGGTGCCCACGGACCCTGTGACGCTTCCCCCAATCCCTAAGGCTTACCACCTGCTGCCTGCCCTGTTAGCTGCCACTAGCACAGGGCTTTGCCAGGGTGTTAGCACCAAGAAGTGGTGTGTGTGTGTGTGTGTGTGATGTATACATACATGCTGCATGTACACACGCATGCACAGAGAAGCCAGAGGTCAGTCTCCAGTGACGTTCCCCAGGAGCCGTCCACCTTTTTTGAGGGAGAAACTCATGGCCAGCCCCAGGGATCTACCTCTCTCCCAGTCCTGGGATTAGAACCACCACCATGCCTGGGTCTTTACAACAGATCTGGAGTTAAAGCACGGGTGTCTGCATGGGAAATACCATTTCACCAGCTGAGCTGTGACCCCGTCCCGGAAATAATCCTCACATCACTTCATCTCCTTTCCCTCATAGACTCGGGACATTTTCTTTTCCCTGAGAACCTCAAAGTGTCTACACCTTTTTCATCTACCCTTAACTTCCCAGCAACTCACTTCCCCTAGAGCCAAACACTCGCTGCTCCTCAACTGAACTACTGTCTGCCAGCTCTACGGTGTTTTAAGTCTTCCGCACCGCCCCCATGGAATCTTTCTCCTCCTAGTCCAGCATCAATCCCACGGTCGGCCATTATATTACACATTAGCTCCCCTGCCCTTTCCCGCTGTGTACTGCGCACAGTTGCAGGTCTGGTTAATCCAGCAGCTTGTTTACGCCATACCTAAGCGTCACCGCACGCCCCCCCCCGGCAGCCCCGCCCCCAGCAGCCCCGCCCTCAGCAGCCCCGCCCCATCTCGGCAGCCCCGCCCCCACGCTTCATCACCGATGGAGAAATACAAAACGCTCCTCTATTTTACTTTCAATCTCCCGTGAGTCTTCAGTGCTAACCCTAACCCAACTGCACTCTCCATCCGCCTGACCTCTCTCCTACCTGATGGTTCTGCTTTCTCCCCCTCTACACCTCCACCTTACCTTCCTCTGCTTGGTGGCGTGGCTTCTGCTCTTACGTAGGAACTAAGAAAGTCAGAGGGGGGGGGGTCTCAGCAGCCCCTGTGACCAGGTCTACTCCTCTAACTTCCGGCAAACCCACATCCTGCTCCCTGCCACTGATCGAATAATGCCTGCGCCCTAATGCCCGGAACCTGTGACTAGTTTGTCTCCGTGGCAGAAAGAGCGTGGCACCATGTAGCTGCCAAGGAAGACAGAGATCTGAGCATCACCAGTAAGCCAAGACCACGTGGAGTACATAGATTAATAGACATGGGTTAATAATTAAGAGAGAGCTAGCCAATAAGAAGCCTGAGCCATCGACCAAACGGTTTAAACTTAATATAAGCCTCTGGGTGTTTATTTGGAACTAAAGGGCTTCAGGATGGGGCAGGACAGAAACCTCCATCAGCAGGCAACAGCAAGACATGAAGTCACTCTCCTGGAGCCTACAGAAGAAATGCAGCCCACCTGGATTTTAGAAATTGTGGCCTTTAGAACTGTAAGATAGCCGGGTGGTGGTAGGGCACGCCTTTAATTCCAGCACTCGGGAGGCAGAGGCAGACAGATAACAGAGAGTTTGAGGCCAGCCTGATCTATAAGAGCGAGTTCCAGGACAGGCTCCAAAGCCACAAAGAGAAACCCTGTCTAAAAAAAAGAAACTGTAAGATAATAAATTTGTGCCATTCTCTAATTGTGAGACAGGCTCTTGTTATATAGTCTTGGTTGGCTTGGACCTTGCTAGAGAGTCTATCTACCATCTAACCTGGGGTCCTCCTGCCTCAGCCTCCTGAGTACCGGGATTACACATGTATCCCCGTGCCTGGTTGGTGTTTCCGTGAAGCCCCTGGATTTGTGCTGGTTACACGTTTAACGTCAGTGGCTTCTCCCACACTCCAGCAACCAGTAACCTCTGTTACACTGACAGGTTGTCCCCTCTCCTGGATATTTCTCATTAACACAGAAATGCAGTGTTGGCTTTGTTTTCCTTTAGTAGAAACAAAGTAGAAGACACCGAGACTCTATTCTCGTCTAGCTTGGAGTCTGACTCTCCGCAGCGCGGGAGAGTCTGTCTTTGCTCTCATTCTGTGAAGCACACGCACACACACACACAAGCTCTTTAGTTGGCCACCCTCACGCTATGAACCTTCTCCTGCCAAGGTCACAGATGAACCAGTGTCAACACGCTCGTCCGTCTATCCTGTCTTGCTTAGTTAGCTGAGCCACCCGAGGGCTTGACACAATGGCTCACTCCTCTCAGTGGGTTCTCAGATCTCCCTCCTGCTCTCCTGGCTGCTATTCTGCCTTCCTTGTCTTCTGAGCTCTTGGGTCTGCAGATGTCAGAGCCCCAGGGACTGCCCTCAGGTCTTCTTTATCTATTGCCAGTGGTTCCATCCAGCCTCGTGGCTAAAAAATGTCTTCAGTAGGTCAGTAACTCCCGGCTAGTTTTCATTATGAAGCTGGCTGGATTTAGGATCACCTAGGTGACCTAGGATCACCTGGGGGACATATTTCTGGATGTGTCTGGGCTTTCTCCAGAGGTTTGACCGAGGAAGGCGGGGTTCCCCATTGAATATAAAGGAAAAGAGGAGATAGATTGCGGGACAATGCCTTTGTTTAGCTCTCCGCTTCCTGAGTGTAGATGAACCGTGACCCGCCTCAACACAACCCCTACTGCTATGCCTTCCCTGCCACAAAGGACTGCACCGCCTCCAACCGTGAGCCAAAGAAAACCCTTCATTCCTTAAACTGCACGTATCGGGTGTTTTTGTCATGGCAATAGGAAAAGTAGCAAATGCAACTCTCAACTCTGACGTTCTAGTCTGTGTACCCAACTGACTCTGTCTGTTGCACCCTTCCTCCATGGGGGTCTGCTGACCAGCTTGTGACTAGGAGCTTTTAGCAAAACACCCCTTGTCCCCTCCTCCCAGTAAGGCCTGCCTGCAAGTTCCTGTTTTCTGCCCATCCTTATTGTCTAAATGCTAATTCCTGTTATCGGCACACCCTTCCCCGGAGGGCCCTGGGACCATAACATAGGCTTCTGACCTTGGTGGTTTTTCACCATGCCTGCTCTTGGTATATAATGCTCTGCTCTTGTTAAAATAAACGCCATTCCCCTTGTAAGAATGAGCCGCTGTCTTTGTCTTCATTTACATCCTTAGCCCTTCGCCCAGATCTTTGTGAAGTGTTGTAAGCCCTGTAAACGGCCAACAGCACACTGCAGTTGTCCAGTCAGGGACCCGGTGTGCAATGTTAATTGAGTGTTCCTGGTTACCCTGACCCCTCTGGGACTGCACCTCCAGTTTACACTCTTCCTCCCACAGATCTTTTCATCTCCGTGGGCAGTCACGCTGTCCTGATTTTCCCCGGTGAAACCCTGGAGCTGTCCTTCTCTGTCACCTCGATGCGATTCCCCCAGCAAACACTTTCTCTCTGCCTTCGGAACACACTCAGATTTGTCCTTCTCCCTCAGAGCGCGGCCATAGCATTTCCATCTGGACCAAGATGAGGCTCAGACTCCGTTCATTTGTACGAGTTCCCACCTGACTGAGCAAAAGCCAAGTCCTCTCAGGGCTCTGTGGGGGCTCTTCCGGATCCGGAGTTACTCAGCCTCGTGTAGACCCCTCCACTCCTGCCAGTTCCTCCAACACGCCAAGCACGCTTCCTCCTGAGCTTCATGGGACTTGCCTGAAGCACAGCTGCACCTGGGCAGAATCCAGAGCTTGGAGCCTACAGTAGTGCTGTCCATCAAAACCCAAGAACAGCCTGGCTGTGGTGGCCCACACCTTTAGTCCCAGCGCTTGGGGGGCAGAGGCAGGTGGATTTCCGTGAGTTCGAGGGCCAGCCTGGCCTATAAAGCTACACAGAGAAACCCTGTCTCAGAAAACAAAACAAAATAAACAAAAACATCCCCACCCTCCATCCCTCGGCCCCAGACAGGATCATTCACGCCAACAACCTCCTAAGGACAGCCAGCCAGGTATACATGCTAAGGACGCCCTCAGTCCCACTGCTCCAGGCCTCACAGAAGACCTTGTCCCTGTGTGACCTTCCCGGAGCCCGCTCCTAGCCCCTGCATCAGCCTCTGCTCCTACCAGCGCCTCCAGGATGTCCTCTCGAAGCTAAGGTTTGAATGATGGATCAAAGCCCCTGCAGTGAGCTAGCTCCACCGCATTTCCGAGCAGCTTTTGATGGCTTTTCTCAGTCACGTCCCTAAATGCCGCCAGAACTCACAGACATAATGGGATTCCTGACGGTCGAATGGTTTATTGGTCTAGGTCGGCAATACCAGGGCTGGGGCTTCCAGAAGTTTCAGAGGTGGCTTCACTTCTGCAGAGGCTGAACATTCAGTCCCGAAGAGGAGAAAGGACCCCCAGCAACTCTAAAGGGACATTGACTGTCACTTGCTGCTCCTAAGCTAAACTGGTCTGGACCACGAGACTGAAGAAGCCGTTTCTTCCCCGGTGCTCGATCTTATCAATTGTTGCCCCCTCCCCCCCCCCTGTCGCCACATCCTGCTTTATCCTGGCATTCATTTATTTCTCTAAACTTTCCTAGCTTGTGACTCCAATCACCTTGAGACGGAAGCCTGGAATAGCAACGACCAATTAAAATGCAGAAGCACTGATGACTGGCGTTGATTAAAACTGCAGGGACACAGGTGATAAAAGGCTGCCTTCTCCTAGGCACAAGCCCACGTCTTTCCCTGAGGTGTGTCTCAGATAATAAACGAACAGACCCTGCTTTCTCTAAGGGAGAGAGATTGCAGATTTTCTTGCTGTATTTGTTTGAAGTTTTGGGTTTTTTTAAATGTGTATGTGTATGTCACATGAATGCAGGTTCCTGCAAAGGCCAGAAGGGGGCGTCGGGTCCCTGGGAACTGGAGTTAGGGGCGCTTGTGAAGCGTGTGGGTGCTGGTAACTGGATCCAGGTTGCCTGTAACCCCCAAGCCATTTCTCCAGTCCTATTCTTACCGTCTTAACGAAGGTTCCATCTTACCCCCCCCCCAAATCCTTCTGACCTTTGCCAGACCCTGAAGTCACGCGATACACACTTACGCAGACATACACACTAAATGCTGGCAGTCAGAGGCACACCGGCCCTCATCCTCCAGGTCCCCGACTTGGGGCATCTCTCATGATTGGTGCGTGGTGTGTGCTGTCCTCACACCCCTGAGACTCACCCTACCTCCATCTCATCTCTCTCTCCTGCCTCCTGGAACTCTCTCCCCTTCTCCATTTGACTGCAGAGCACGAAACCTTTAGTGCAACGTCTTGGGCATTTCTCCTTTGTCCCCATGTCACCGTCAGCTCTGGTGAGCCCGAGAACAGTCTGCTGTCTCTGTTAAGTCCCTTTAGGTGACACCCCAGGGTTCTCAGCTCCCAGATAGCCCACAAGATTTTCAGACGGAGGCATCGAATCCGGGTGAGCCATCAGGTTTGGGTGACTGGCGCTGAGCCGTTCCCCTGAAAGGGCTCCCCCTGCTTCCAGACGGCACAGTTATTCTGTCCTTCTGTGGGCAGTGTGAGCCCCCGTGCTGTGGCCTGTGGCTGCTACGCTTGTGAAGCGCACATTCCCTCACAGCCTTTCTCGACACCGCGGCCATCTTTGGGACCCCTGCAGCACTAGAGAAAGGATTTTGTCCTTGGTGCTTTAGACTTCACTGCTGTGGTTTGAAGGAGGACGCCCCCCGCCCACCCCGTGGGCTCCTAGATCTTCATACGTGGTCCCCAGCTGGTGGAACTGTTTGGGAAGGACTGGGAGGTGTGGCCTTGTTGGAGGAGGTGCGCCACTGGAGTTGGGTTTCAAAAACCCAAGCCATTCCCAGTTAGGTCTCTCTGCCATCTACTTGTGGATCAAAGGTAAGCTCTCAGCTACTGCTCCAGCACCGTGCTCCCTGCCTGCCTGCTGCTGTGCTCCCTGCCATGATGGTCAAGGGCTCTCAATCTCAAAAAAAGCAGCTATGGCTCTACCTCTCTGTGTGGAAGAACGGTGATGCTTCCACAGGCTTCCTGCCTGGTCCTCCTCTGCCTCCTGGGGGCTTTTGCTCTGGGTTGGTTTGGCACAAGTCAGTGATGTTTTGTAAGACCTCGGGCAGGCTGCCCTCTCCAGCTCCTCCCGGGACCACTTTAGTTAGGTTAATCACTCTAAGGCCACTCACTGGCTTTGCATTGGAGTCCTGTGAATTTCCAATCGGGCTGTCATGGACCCTGAACAGGAGCCCCCTTGTCTAACCCAATCCCCTCACTTCCCCAGCAGGCACGGGTTGTTTCCCCGTGAAATCTGTAGGTAACAGAGGGTTGGGCTTTGAGCTGTCCTGAGGAAATCAGCAAGGAATTGTGTAGGCCGCTAATGGAGAAGCGAAGGTAAGGCTTTTGAAAACATTTTTACATTAGTACTAAATGCAGTGGAGACCAAGTCAATAAATAGAAGCCCTTCCTCCTTTACATTGTGTCTGCCAGCGAGGGGAAAGTGATTCAGTGTGGAAGGAAATGAAAATTTAAGTCTCAATTACGAACAACACTTAATGGTATTTGCTATAATATATTAACATACATTATGAATATTAATATGTCCACCATGTGACTAACATAGTGAGGGTGAGTCTGTGTACGCGTGTTCTTATACAGCATAAAGACTAAATTCTACTCTATAGAAGGAAGTTAACAGGTGTCTAAAACTAAAGCATCATGAACTACACTGCCGGAAGAAAATGCCCAGCACGTATCTGAAAGAGCGGACAGTGTTTTTCTCTGAAAAGTGACAAGAAAGGGAGATGGGGAATTTCCACTTAAACCTTTATTCATGTCCTATTTTGCTCCTCTCCTGCTGTGGTAGAACGCTGACCGGACGCAACTTGAGGGAATAAAGGGTTTATTTAGCTTGTAGGTTACAGGTCCCTCATGGGGGGAAGGCAAGCCAGAGCTCAGGGGAGGAGCCTGGAGGCAGGAGCTGATGCAGAGGCCACGTGGAGAGGTACCCCTGACTGGCTTGCTCAGCCTGGTTTCTCACAGCACCTAAGACGAGCAGCCCAGGGATGGCACCGCCCACAGTGGCCCTGGCCCTTTCCCACCAACCAATAATCAAGGCATTGCCTACAGACATACCTACAGGCTCCTCTGATTGATGGAGGCCGTCCCCCAAGTGAGACTCCCCCAGACAGCTCAACTGTGTCAAGCTGACAGCTGGAGCTAGCTAGAAGGATCGCTGTGAGCAAAGCTGACATTAAAGGTAATTTCGGAATCAGCCCACTTGTTTCCCCCCCCCCCCCCCCCCATAAAACTAGAATCCAGAGAGGGACATTTTCACCTCCCCGGGTATTTTGTCTTTGGATGGAGTGTGTTTTCTGACTCCTTCCTTTCCCTGTTAATATAGAACAGTAGCTTAGAAACCCTGCACAGCGCAAAAATCTTCAGCCTGATATTTGACTTGGAAACTGATTTTATGATTAGATTTGACATAGGTCATCAATTATATTGGAAAAGTCGGCCGAGAGCAAAGTGAAATACTTTCCGTTGTGCCCAGTCTGCCTCCTACTCCGCTCTTTCTGAGCAGCACGCCAGTGGTAGCTCTCAAGGGCCTCTTTCAAGTTCTCCCAATGTCGCTTGGAACCAGCTGTCAAACTCGGTTGCTTGGAACACCCCCACTCGGTTAAGCATCTTCACTAATCCTGTAAGGTATTTTTTTTTTTTAAGTCTGCCTATGCATTTGCCTTTGGAGGCTGTTTTTCGGTTGCCCTGGATGGCCTGGAAACCTCTACATAATTCCAGGCTGCCTTCGTGGCAATCCTCCTGTCTCAGCTTGCGGTGTGCTAGAGTTACTGGTGTGCGCCTCCTTGCACGGCTTCCTGTCAGCGTTGACTATACATTCCGGTATACTCAGTACTCACAGGAGGCTGGGGGAAGTGGTTAAGAAGTACTCCCTGCTTCTTAAAGAGCTTAAAAAGCCAGTGTAAGAGAGGAAACCCAAGCCAATAAAACCCAAACAAAGACAAGACAAACCAAAAACTCGGGTGGGCAAGCGTGACTGACAGGAGGACGCTCTGTCTGCCTCCTGGGCTTGGGAGAGCAGGGATGGAGGTCAGCTCAGACATCTTGTATTTAAAACTGTCTTTCTTCAATCCTCTGCCTGGCTGTGCCCTGCTCTCCTGCCCCTCACCTGCAAGTGTCCCTGACCCAGCTGTCAGTCTGAGGAGTGGTCCCAACCCTGCCCTGGGGAGGGGGACTGTGTTTTGGGAGCTCAACCCCTTTCTCCACCCATGTTCCTGTGTGTGAGCTGAATCAGAGGAGGGTATCGTTCACTGCAGGGAGGAATGCGTCTGGGAAAGAGGCCTCTCTTCCCTGCGCTCCCTGAATATGGAGGAGGAGGAGGGTGTGGGAAGGACTGTAGGGGCGTGGCTCAAAAACTCAGGCCTGGTAAGAAGCAAGGAGGAGAAGCTGAACTCTGACCTGTGCCCTGTGGACTCCCAGAGAATTCCCATTTCCTCCTCCCAGGCCCCACTCAAGGCCTGCCAGGTGGCCTACCTTCTCCTGACTCCACCAACCCACTGGAGCTGGAGGCTGGCCAAGTGTTGACTAATGGCCCCAGAGACCTGCAGGTCTCCTGAGTCCATCCTGAGACCTCCCAGGGGTTTGCAGATCACCTGGCTGTGACCTGGCAAAGCTGGCACCCTGGCCCCTTGCCCTATCTGCAGGGACGATGTGACACCGCCCCTGCTCAAGTCCTTTGTAAAGCCTCCTGGGAGGCACACGAGGCCGGGCTGAGATGCTGCAGAGACACAGCTTCCTGCGTGCCTTGCACGCTGGAGGTCCTAGGGTTCAGTTGTCCCATCCCCCCTGACTGCAGGACCGCAGAAGGCAGTGGCATCCTTGAGATTAAAAAGTGCTCTAATCATGATTTGCATTTTTTATAATTTTTTTGACCTAGTTTATTTTCTTTTTCTTTTCCTTCTTTTTTTTTTTGAAAAGGTTTCCAGTTCCTTTTCTCTTGAGCATAGAGGTTGTGTTAGTTTGCCTTTGTGTGGGCACGGTGTTTGCAGCAGGCGTGGGAGGGCCTCGAGCTGCACCACTGTGTGTGTGTGTGTGTGTGTGTTTGTGTGTGTGTGTGTGTGTGCACGCGCGCGCGCAGGGGAGCCAGCTTGCTTGAGCTGTGGCTGGCATCCTGGGGGAGGGGCTGGAGGGGAAGGAAGGAAGGAAGTGGAGGGAGATGGGTAAGGATGGCTCCTCCCCTACAACGTTTCCTGTGCCTTCCTGTCCTTCTTCCCTCCTGCCCGCCCCAGCTGGCCTTCCTTCCTGAGATGTTTCAGAAGACAAGGATGCCCAGACCGGCAACACTCCTATTCCCATAGTCCGGGAAGGAATGCTTTTAAAGATGGCCTGAGGCACTGGAACGACGGCTGAGGTGCTAAGAGCATTTGCTGCTCTCCCAGAGGATCTGGGGGTTCAATTCCCAGCACCCACGTGGCAGCTCACAGCTGCCTGTCACTCTTGTTGCGGGGATCCAGCATCCTCTTCTGTCCTCCCTGGACACCAGACACGCAAGTGATACACTTCCATATATGTGGTCAAACACTCATAATTAAAATAACAAATAGAAAATCTTTACTCCCTCCCCCCCCAAAAAAATACTGGGCGTGGTAGTACTCGTCTTTAATCCCAGCACTTGAGAGACAGAGGCAGGTGGATTTCTGTGAGTTCCAGGCCAGCCTGGTCTGCATAATGAGCTCCAGGAAAGCTAGGACTACATTAAGAGAGTTTGAGATAGATAGATAGATAGATAGATAGATAGATAGATAGATAGATAGATGGATGGA
>NW_024429204.1:3955000-4142500 GCF_017639785.1 Mesocricetus auratus
ATTTTCATTAAATATTGCATGCACAAGTGACCAGCGGACAAACTGGAAATGATTATTCTGTAATTACATTTAGCTCTAACAGAAACAACCCATTAGGGCAATGGTCATGCAACAGGCCGAGACGGGCCATTTGAACTCTGAAAAGACCAGTTGGGGCGACCGCTGGGCCCTGTTCGCCAGAGGCCTTACAGGCTCCTTCGGCCTCCATGTTGCTAAAGGACGACATCTTCCTCAACATACTAAGAGGCTAAGCAACTCAAAGACATAGGACTTTCATGAACTGTGACCTCAGCAGGTGATGGGGAGAGGGTTTCATTTTTTTTTTTTTTTTTTTTTTTTTTTTTTTGGAGGCTGTCCTGGAACTCGCTCTGTAGACCAGCCCGGCCTTGAACTTACAGACATCCACCTGCCTCTGCCACCCGAGTGCTGGGATTAAAGGCATGCGCCACCGAGAGGGTTTCATTTTAAAACCATAAAGTGCTCTTTAAAAAGTAGGTTTGCCTGTTAGTTTGTTACATCTAGTTTACGTTCCCTCCAAACCTAAATGTATAACAATCTGGACCAGTGGAAACGTTGTTACCTTGTTACCGTGGGCCAGCTAGCTGGCATTTGCAGGGAGTAAGTGTTCTGTTAGGAAGGGCTAGTCAGCTGACCTCCACACCCGCTCGGGGCACCTCCCCTGACTGGCACCATGCACACTCCCTTGCTGTCCCAATTCCCTTGGCTTCATCTCAATGGGAAAACCACTCACAGCTGGAAGAAGACTATGATCTGCTATCCCCTGGCTCTCCTCACACGGAAGGGTCTGGTAACAGCCGAGTCCCCTCACCCAGGTGGCTTCAAATGTCATCTTGATTACAGCATTTGCAAAGACACCATTGTTTGCTTTTTCATCCTTCTGAACCAAGATAAGAATGGCTTCCCACTCCTGCTGATTTCGGGTCACACCCCCTCTCCCCCATTCATTCCTAGAACCCTGCCCACGGGTCTGCGGGAGTCCTTTCTTGAACTTTCTTCACTTAAACCCTGGGAAGGCATCTCTGTCCTGCCTCCTGCCGAAGCCCCGATGCAATCGCTTTCATGATGAAAGGAGAATGGCTTCTCTCCTGGAGAAAAATGAGTGGCCGAGGAACAAGACCCACACACTTGAGACCTGTATTGTACTGGGGCCGGAGTAGCCACAAATCCCCCACAGAACCTTCTGTCTTGGCAAACCTAATGCATTTAATGTCAAGAAATGTAAACCAGATTGATATTCGACCTTTTAAGCTTCTACTCCTCAAGTGAAACTAAGAACTCTCACCCACTCTTCCCCACCATCCAAAACCAAACACCGCAGCAGAAACACTAGCGCCCATCAGTCAGACGCCAGGAGAGCGGGTTCCTCACAGCTGAGCAAGAGGAAGTCTTGCTCATTTGACTTCAATACTTTGCAGCTTGGAAAAAAAATTGATTTTCAGAATCTTCTCTTCCAGAATTTAACCTGCTGTTGCTCAGAAGTGTCCGTCATTCTCTCAAAACCCAGAGCCAAGTAACAAAACAGAAAAACAAAACCGAAAAGCACCTTTTTATGCAAATGTCTCCTCCAGGTTGTCTATTTCACTGGAAAAGCCCGCTATCAATTCCACGACTGCCTGAGACGACGCTTCGTCTATTCCGTTGGATATTTGTTTACCTCTGCTGGATGCTGTAACTTTCATTATGTTATTAACCTTCCATCAGAATACTTGCTGAACTTGCCACATGTTGATAAGCTAGACAGTTTCCAAGGCTAAATGTAAATGTATTTGACTCTCCCACTCTTCCCTTGGTGTCTGTGGCTAAGAGAGGAAACTCCTCCCTACAGCCACCACCACCACCACGCCCTCCAGTGTCATGTGGGGTTGACTAGCTTGAGGCTGGTGCAGGAGATACAGGTGGAGACCCCTGATCTGTCTTCCGCCACACGCCCGACCCAGAACTCCTGATCTATAAGTGGCTTCTTCTCCTACACACACACACACACACACACACACACACACGTCTGAAAACCGCTCTGCTCGGGCAGTCTCTGCTCCTCACAGGGCATGGCACTGTACCGCATCCCGAGAAGAGTGACCGCTTTCCATTGCAGACAGCCCCTGGTCGTCCTAACAACCTCCATCTGTTTCCTTAATCCTGTCTCCACCTCTGTAAACAACACTCTGCTCCGTTTGCTCCTGAATGCTCCCATGTGTGACCTACGTGCTCTGCCAGGTCCCTGAGTGATAAGCGCTTAACTTGGGAGAAGGGTGCAAATCACTACTCCAAAGAAAGCAGAACCCGTTAAAAGCGCAGATCAGACCACGCAAGAAGGAAAGCGAAGGAGACCAAACAGTCCCAAGCGACATCCAGGCTTGATCAGTGAGGAGGGGCATTAGTGGGAAATCTGGGGCAATTCTGAGCTGCCTGCAGCTTAGTTCTATTGTATGTATGTCAGCGTGTTAGTTTGGATGACACATCGTGTTATTTGAGGCATTGACATCAGGGGAAGCTGGAGAGAGGAAACTTGGGAACCCTGAACTATCTTTCCAGCTTCACTGGAAATACCAAGCTATTCCAAAACGAAATCTTTTCCTTTAAAAGTGTGTGTGTGTGTGTGTGTGTGTGTGTGTGTGTGTGTGTGTGTGTGTGTGTCTGGGTAAGAACATAAGGGTTTAGGTACCCACAGGGGCCGGAAGAAGGAACTGGATCTTCTGGGGCTGGAGTTATAGGCAGCAGTGAGCTGCCCTACGTGGGTGCTGGGAACTGAACTCAGGTCCTCTGCAAGAGTGGTAAGCACTCCTTCTTAACTGCTGAGCCATCTTTCCAATCCCCCCATGCCCCAAAAATGAAATCTTTAGTAAGAAAAAGAGGATCCCCAGCCCCCAAGCCAGAGTTTTAGCAGATGATCTTTAATTGGATAGCTTGAGAAACATGGTCCCGCTGAATTTAGAAAATACTAACCCAGGCTGAGATAAAGACGGAAGCAATTATTTATCGATGCCAAGTCACCACATAATTACTTGACTGTTTAAAGAAAAGAGCCAACTGAAGCTCCGTCCAAGTTCATCGTCTCTTCCAGGTAATTGGGGTGACTCACCCCGCTGGACCAGCTGCTGGGTTCAGTTTCTTACGGTGAAAAGAGAAAGGATCAGGCAACTGGAGAGTGTGCGGTGGAGTCCTTCTATCTCTCCCACCTCTTGCTTCAGAGCCTCTGCTCCTGTGGTTGCCTGCAGCTCAGCTCGATGGACTGGAAATATGTATTTCCCCTCTATACTCATATTCATTTCGGATGAGGTTCTTAGGCTCAACACTTCCTATGATGTTCGCAGACGTAGGAGGTGGAGTGTGAGGCTAGCATTGCTTTTGTCCTTCCTTCCTTCCTTCCTTCCTTCCTTCTTTCTTTCCTTCCTTCGTTCCTTTCTCCCTCCCTTCCTTCCTTTCCTGAAGACAGGGTGTGAAGGTTAGAATGAGAACGGCCCCCATAGGCTCATAGATTCTAACATTTGGTCACCAGGGAGCGGCACTATTCGAAAAGGATTAGGAGGTGTGGCTTTGTTGGAAGAAGCGTTTTATTGGGCTGTGAGGTTTCAAAACCCATCCCAAGACCAGACTCACTCTCCCTCTTCCTGCTGGCTGCAAATGCAGATGTAGAGCTCTCAGCCCCTCTCCAGCACCATGGCTGCCTGCCTGTTGCCACACTTTCAGCCATGAGGACAGTGGACTGAACCTCTGAAACCGTAAGCCAGCCCCAGTTAAATGCTTCCATTTATAATTGTCTCTGTGGTCATGGTGTGTCTTCACGGCAACAGAACACTGGAGTCCACCGTGTAGACTGAGCTGGCCTGGAACTCACAGGGATCTGTCTGCCCCTGCTTCCTGAGGGCTGCCATAAACACCGCCCCATCTGGTCCGTTACAGGATTGCCCTGTATGCTGGGATGCAGCAGGAAGAAGCCAGATGACCTGGCTAGGAGGAGCATAGAGCAAACCGGAGAGGGGGAGGGGGGGTTGGGGGGAGGGGGAGGGGAGAGAAACAATTCTCAAGCAAGCTCTGAGAGCTTCCTTCTCCTTCCCATGCCACCCCCACTATGACAGGGCATCCTGACACTGAACGGGGGACAGGAAGAGCCAGCTAGAACTCCAGCTCTGCCTCCAGGTAAAACCTGGTTTTAAAGGAGGCCATTTCTGAGTTATGGCTATGTCACTCCAAGTTGTGCTGCTCTGAGATGTTATTTTGAATTAAAGGGATTAAAAAATTTTTTGCAAGATCACCCTGACCCCCACTCAAACAAACAACAATCGCTCTCTGCCTCAGGGAGGGTTTATTACCCCCTTGTAGTTCAAATAAGAATGGTTGAAGGCGCGCTTGGCATGGCCAAGTGTTACATGAATGTCACACAATAGAAATTAATGACTTAAACAGTCCCTGCCTCCTCACTCTAAGGCAAAACGCGGTGGTCCAGGGCCTTTCCATGCAGCAAAGAATTTCGAACAATAAGAATTTATAAGACCCAATCCTTCCAATAATTTAGCTAGAAATTAATGGAAATTAGATTAGCATCAAAGAATTGTTTCACTAAAAATAAAAAGGCATCGGAGTCTCACCTCGGTGTGAGAATCTGTTACACATTAGCTCAAGCAACAAGGGCGCAGGGAACGCGGCAGCTGTACGGGGTGAGCACACTTGCAGCCCTAACCCAGAACGAGCACAGACCTGAATCCCTCACCGAGCCGCAAATTTTCACCAAAGTCAATTTCTGATGCTCTTTCCCCCCCAAAAAAGCGGGGATGGGGGCGGGGGAATGGGGGATGGAGGTGTGAGTGAGTATAATAGATTTGATTTTCCACTTCACGATAGAAAGAAGTTTATCGTCTATTCCCACGGTACCGTGTTTTAAACCTCAGATCCGCCTAACAAATTTTATCTTCCAAACAGAAACAAAGAACTCCACCAGGAGGGAATGGTGGCTCTTGGAGAGGGTGGACCTGTCTTAGTAGACTCAGCTCTGCTCCTGAATAAACAGGATGTCTCAACTGCTCTAACCACTCCTGGAATGTAAAAGGATTCCTTAGCCAGGGTCATTCACATTTCCACCTTATTCAGAAAGAAGCCTTCAGGTTAGAGATGAAAGAAAAGCTGCCACCAACCAACACACAAAGGAACACAAACCACGGGGCAATTTTCAGCAGAAATCTGGAGAAAGATTATTCTAGAGAGGAGTCCTGAAAAATCAGTTTTACTGTCTCAGATAAATACTGTTCTATTCTTGGCCTCTGGGGTAGAAAACGTTCCTTCAAACAGTTTGCTGTCTTTGTGTCTGGAGACTTCGATGGGCTTCCAAAGGCTGTCTCTGGATGCCATGGTAACCACATGATTGCGGGCAAGGCTGTCATGGGCTAGGGTATGGTTTAAGGGATTTCAAATGTTACCTGTGAAACTAAGCTCTGGGCATGCATGGCACTGCCAGGATAAACTGGACATGGGACTCACTTCTAGGCACTTGGGTTCCCAGCACCTGAGAATTGCAATGAAAGGTGATGGTACCTCAAAGGACTCACAGACGGGGCAAGCTAATCATAAGATATGTAAGAATTGTGTGGGGGCGTGGTTCAGGGTTAACAGAGCTTGTTACCTTTGAAGGCCAAGCTTGGTTCCAGCACCCCCTCGGTAGCTCACAACCATCTGTAACCCTAGTTACAGGGGAGCCTACATCCTCCACTGACTTCTGCAGGGGCTGCACAAACACCACACCACATACATGTAGGCAAACACATACATGTAAAGTAAACCTTTAAAAAAAAAGCTTTAAAAGAGTAGACTGGGTCTTTGATTAATGCTCTAAGAGCATCCTACTGAACCAGGAACTGAAGGAAGCATGGGGGAACCTACTGTCTGGCCTCAGTTTATCTTTCATTGAGGAAGCAAAGACCGACACACGGGAAATACATCCCTCCTGGGCTCTTACCCACTGTCTGCTTGTTGGCTTCCCTGGAGTCTATGGGCGTTACCCGCCCGCCACGCCCACTAACCACTCTCTCTACTTTATGACCAACCCTCACTTTGTCTTATGGAGGGACACACAGACAGACAGATGGACAGACTGACAGGGACACACACACACACACACACACACACACACATCCTTTCTTCTTTGCATAATCCAAAAGTCAGACAGAATTTCTGTGGAATTCTCAATGTCCAAGTCTGGGTCAATTTTGCATTCTTTGTTCTCTGCTCCAACATTGACAACTCCATAAAAAATAAATAAACAAATAAAACACGGGCCCTCACAGACACCTTGGAGGAAGGCTTGAGAAACCACCTGCAGAAGTCAACTTGCCAATCAATTGGATGTTCAGTCCCTGAGAATGGCGACAGTCTCTTCTAACTGCAGATTACCCCTGCAAGCGCAACCCATCGTTGATGCAAGATGTTAAGTCCAGAAATAAGGAACAGGAAGGGTCGGGGTTACCCTTGACAATCATGTTTTAAAGCTCTCACACCTACAAGTGAGCCGTCTGTGTGTGTGTGTGTGTGTGTGTGTCGCGCGCGCGCGATTCTGAAATAACACTCAAACCTAGTGGCCTCAGAGTAAGATGCTTCCCACTTAACGGCTGGTAAAGGGTACTCAGAGCCTTTGAAACATATAGCCTGACATTGTAAGGACTCAGGCGTTATGCTGGCCTGCCCCTGTCACCTGGCAGAGTGCACTCAGGCAGTATCCTGGTCAGCCCAGGGTTCCATGATTGCATAGTCTGAGCACAGGTGCAAAGGACCCTTTAAAAGACAGACCCCGCCCACTTACGCTCTCTTTGCCCTCTCCTCTCTTTCCCGCTGTTCCCCTGGGGCAGACAGGACTTTTCCTGCCTCCCTCTTCTCTCCTGTCCTCTCTCTGTCTCTGTGTCTCTTTTTTCTCATTCCTTCCTCCTCCCTCCCCCTTCTAATAAAACCAAGCTCTGTCTGCTTGGCGTGTTTGTCCCCGCCTTGTTCACCCTCACCTGCCATGGAATCCGACAAGGCCCCCCCCCCGCACTTCATCATAACAGACGTGTTCTCAATTGAAGACAAACCCTCCTTTTACTTAAGATAGCGCATCAAGACCTCACCAGACTGTATGGAAAGCCACCTCAAAGGCTCCCCCAAGTAGGAACCAACCTTAGATCATGTCTGCATTTCTCTCATGAAAGAAAAAATAAAAGAGGATCCCTGTATCAAAGGGTCCTGCAATGTCTGATGTCCCAAAGAGCGAAGTGAGCATTCCACCAGGCGACGGGTGTGACATGTCCATGACCGGGTGCCAGTGTGGGCGCCCCTGATGGAGGCATAGGACGCGAAGTGTTCTCCCCTTACCCCGGCAACAAGCCTCCTCAGATCTGGGTGCTGGAAGACGGTGCCCACAGCCTGCCAACCCCATACCAGCCTGGCAGGAACAAGCCCGATGTCGCCTGATTCAGCCACGGGTATAATCATATCTGACAAGGGGCTGATTGGACAGCACACGATGCCATTTCCTCCAATTAAGGAACTCTCGAGAAAAGCCCAAAATAGCCACAGAGCACTGTCAGCAAAGCAATCAGCGGTGACAATTGTCTGTCAGCTTAACCTCCTGGGTGAGCCTTTGTGAGGAGCTGGGCAAATCAGCTGGAGCAGAAGCCAGGGACGACAAGGACACAGAGGAGAGGCCAAAACCTGCTGCTGCTCACCAGTGGCGAGCTTCTCCTCAGGGGAGGGGAACGGCAGCGCACAGGCCGGAGGAGCTGCTGTGTGAGTGTGTGTGTGAGTGTGTATGTGAGAGTGTGAATGTGTGTGAGTATGTGTGGTGTGTGAGTATATGTGTGTGAGTGTGTGTTTATGTATGTGAGTGTATATGTGTGAGTGTGAATGTGTGTGAGTATGTATGTGTGTGTGAGTATGTATGTGTGTGTGAGTGTGTGTATGTGTGAGTGTGTGTGTGTGTGAGTGTGCACGCTTTAGAAGGCTTTGTGAAATAATCAGATGAAGTTCCTTGAGGCTCACCAGCCATGACCTGGGATGCTCGCACATCCCGAATCACCGTATCCTTTACCTGGAGCCATGCACACGCCCACTCTTTACATGGGTACCAAAGTTTGCCACACACGCACTCTCCCTCTATTGGCTACACACGCACTCTCCCTCTTTTGGCTTCATAACCGACTGCCATCTACACCATGAGGTCGTCAGGAGCGGGAGTTGGGAAGCTGATATAAAGCAAGAAATATGACCAGTTGTGATGGTTTAAAAGAAAATGACCCTCAAAGGGAGGGGCACTATCAGAAGGCGTGGCCTTGTTGGAGGAAGTGTGTCACTGTGGGGCAGCTTTGAGGTCTCTATTGCTCAAGCTTCACCCAGTGTGACAGTCAGTGACTTCCTGTCGTCTGGAAGATGCCGCAGTCTCAGCTCCAGCACCACATCTGCCTGCAGCTGCCGTGCTCCCTGTCATGAAGATAATGCTCAGAATATGTATGATAGTGTCAAGTTGACCGTGATACGTTAAACCAACTCAATGATAACTGTCAGAGCTGTTTGACTGCAAGTCTCTGGCTGAGGGGCATGGCATGGGCACCTTAGAATCCCAGCACTCAGAGAAAGACAAGAAGGAAACAGATACTATGGAATCCAGCTCTCGTGGCTTGACATTTTCTGCCATCATAGGGAAGAGGAAAGCTTATAAAATAGGAAAGTGAGATAACAACAAAGTTGACCTTTGCTGGAAGTTAAGAAAGTAACGTAAGCTCATAGCCATCATTACATAACAAGACGTTCAAGGTTGGGAAGGTTAGAGAGAGAGCCCCAGAGTTGCACCTTCATCGAGAAACTTGCTTCTTGACCAAGAAAGAGGCAGAACTCTGCTTAGCAGCAGAGAGGCACTTGGGTCATTATCTATTTGTGCTGCTGTAACACAATACCATAGATTAGTAGCTCATAAACCAAACCAAAAATACACAAGCACTCATCACAGATGAGAACAGAGGTATACGTGTTTAATTCCAGCACTTGGGAGACAGAGGTAGGAGGGTCTCAGTGAGCTCCACGCCAGCCAGGGCTACACAGTGAGATTCTGGCTCAAAATTAACATTAGGCATTTCTCACAGCTCCAAGGGATGAAAAGCCCAAGACAAATACCATCAGGTTGAGTATTTAGTGGCTCCCTCTGGCTTCCTTTAGTTGGGCACCAACATCATCCATGTTCTTGCCATACACCTTGGTCTCACGTCTCTAAATAACTCCATCCCTTTTGCAACTGGGCTTCAACACATGTGTTGGGGGTAACTCAGAGAGTCAGACCACAGCAGGGGTTCACCCCCAACCCCTTGGAAGAGGAAGCCCCAGAAATATCATCGCTAGAAGAAAGGACTGAGCTTGTGATCGCTAGAAAGACAAAGCTCGAAGGACCAGGGCAAACAAAGCTTTAAACGCATATACCAGAGACAACTGTTCTGTCAAATTGAATAATCTTACGATGCGGCGCATTTAAATGTTTCAGTTCTGTGCCTTGTACCCCGGGGTATCCTCAAGAGGAGTTACCTTCACAATATTTTGATACGAGGGATTTTAATCTCATTACTAGAAGTGCATGCAACTCTAAAACGCAGAAATAGTGATTATGTAAAACACTGCTCCTCCAACATTCAAGTGCCTAAGAACCGCTCTCATTAGTCTTTTGAAATGGGATATGACTCATTAGATCTGAGGTAGGCTCTGCAATGCTGCGTCGCATTTTCAAAGTTTTGTGTTACCACCCCTCCCCGACACTGAGCACCAAGCCCAAGGACCCTGTGCTTGCTGGAAAAGCGCCCCACTACTGGGCTACATTCAACCCCAGCCCACACTCCCGTGTTTGCATAGGCTCTCAGGGGATGCTGTTTGCGCAGCCCCACAGTGGTTGCTGCAACTACTGGAGGGAACTGAGATGACAAGCATGGAGCAGTCAGTGGCCCTCGCCTATAATCCCGGCACTGGGGAGACTCAGATATGATTACTACTGCAAGCTAGAGGTTAGTCTGGGCTAGAGCAACCTGGGCTAGAGTGAGACCCTGTCTCAAAGGCAAACAAATGAAGGGGGGAGGGAGGGAGGGAAGAAGGGAGGCAGGGAGGGAGGGAGGGAGGGAGGGAGGGAGGGAGGGAAGCTCTTGAGGACCTGAGGTGACCTTTCTCCAGATGTCCTTAAATCATTAAAGCTGTGTCTGGAATTAGGATGAAACACACACAACTCAGCTCTGCAGTCATTAGTAATCTTTCTTCTGGATCTTTCATTTCACAGGCCGCCTCTGTGGAGCTGGGATCTGTAGGGCCTGATCTGTGCTCGAGCTCTCTCTGTCTCTACTTCTCTCTGTGTCTCTGTTTCTCTCTGTGTCTCTGTCTCTCTCTGACTGTCTCTGTTTCTCTCTGTCTCTGTCTGTCTCTGTCTCTGTCTCTCTGTCTGTCTCTGTCTCTCTGTCTGTCTCTGTCTCTCTCTGTCTCTGTCTCTCTCCTCTCTCTGTCTCTCTCTCTCTCTCTCTCTCTCTCTCTCTCTCTGTCTCTCTCTGTCTCTCTCTCTGGTTTTCTCAATACAGTGTCTGTGTAGCTTTGGAGCCTGTCCTGGAACTCGCTCTGTAGACCAGGCTGCTGTTGTCTCATTCCTAACTTTATTTTCAATTGTCTCTTTCTCGTGTCCCTTCCACAAAAACATTTAGTGCTGGGAAAAGCAGGCCATTCTCTTTTCCTTACCCCATGCCTAGGGGTGACCTCTCCTGTCATGTCCCTACCACTGCAGACACAAATTTCCCGGGAATCAAGAAAGAAAAAGGCCAACTACTGCAACTCAGGAAAAGACTATGAGTTGAATCTTCAGTTTGCCTATTAAGCTTTAGGTTATGATTTTTGTTTGTTTTGTTTCATTATTCAAGACAGGGTCTCTCTGTGTAGCCCTGGCTGTTCCTGGAACTCACTATGTAGATCAGGCTGGCCTTGAACTCAGAGCTCCAACTGCTTTTGCCTTCCAAGTACTGGGATTAAAGGCAGGCACCACCACCACTCAGCTGGTTTCTTTTGATTCAAGTTTTGCTCATTTCTGATTGGCATTTTTATTTACAACCAAAATTTTCCCTTAATGCAGGTGATTCTTTAAGTTCTTTAATTCACACACAGTTGTATGACATGGAGAGTCGTGGTGAATATCACTCTTACAATAAATAAAGTTATGCCTCATTTTAAGCCCATCAGAAGGCAACTGGTCTCAAGGCAATTCTAAGAATTAACTTGTTAAAAGTGGCAAGCCTTTTCAAGGAGAAAAGGAACACATAAACTGTCACCATGGTCAGGACATAGTAAGAAAAGGTGGCCATCGGAAACACAAGAAAGAAACAGCTAAAATGACATGGAGTCTACAAGGACAAGTGCGGGCTACTTTGCAGCATAGAATTCCTGGGAGCCCCACAGTCATGAGTCCACAAACCCCTCTCACGCTCTCCAGGGAGAGGCCCACAGACATGAGTCCATAAACCCCTCTCACGCTCTCCAGGGGGGAGCCCCACAGTCATGAGTCCATAAACCCCTCTCACACTCTCCAGGGAGAGGCCCACAGTCATGAGTCCATAAACCTCTCTCACGCTCTCCCCGTGGATCTACAGTGGAATTCACACTCTCCCCGTGGATCTACAGTGGAATTCATACTTTTCCCCGTGGATCTACCGTGATACTCATGAGGAAGTTTAAGGGCAAAGTCAGAGACTGACAAATGTGCCTCCCTGTCCGTTGGAAACCGCGTCTCTTCCCAGAACTGTATTTCATGGTGAGAGAGAGCTTTCAAACACAGAAGAAGAACAGACTACATCCTTAGCCCCTCTGTCCACAGGGAACAGCCTTGGGAATGCACAAAAGCAAACACTCGCCGTCGGCCCAGGGCAAGAACGGGAAACTCTCCAGTGTCCATGCACTCACACGAAGGAAAAGCCACAGAGGGGGGACCGGCAACTCTCTCCACTCCAAACACCCACAGAAACAAGGCAGAGAGCCACTGCTTAACACTCACAAAACCCCGTCTCAACCCAGACACATCAGACTGCCTGAGAACCAGGCTGGGCTGGCAGAACTATGGGCTCACCACAGAGTGTCTCCCTAGGCAGAGCCAGGGCACCCCACCGCGAGAGATGAACGTAAAGAAAGATTCCCCATGCAGAGCAGCTACGCAGTCAGCCGAAAGCTAATGATGGAGATCGGGCACAGAATGTTGCTACATTGGACCTAACCAGGCAAAGGGAATCGCTGCCTCCACAGTTCTCTAGTTGAGGACTGCGAGCACCTGTGAGCCCAGTTTCACCCAGACTCATCGCTAACTACTGACGTTGCTAAACTTTAATGAGACTGGCCTGGCCTCCACACCAACCTGATGGAACGGTGCCCAGCACTGACTTCATTATCTACTGCTCTTCTATAAGCACTGTCCCGCATTCAATGAAAATCATCAAGTGCTTGAAAGGATAGAGAAAGGAAAAGCCAATTCGGTGTCAAGATAAGGCCAACGTCACAGCTAGGTGGAGGTGGCCCGTGACAATGTTGGAACAGAGGGAGCCTTCACAAACGTTGTCCAAATGCATTGAAGAGATAAAAATGCAAGCCGAGACAGAGCATCCCAGCGGGTACTGGGAACCAGGAGAGAATTGAGTGGAAATTCCAGAAATAAAAGGTAACATCATAAGTGAGGATGTTTGCTGGGCACATACCCATTCCTGGAGGCAGGGCCAGAATTGCCAGCTTCGGGACAGCCTAGGCTACATGGTGAGTAGTCATGAGAGAGAAATAAAAACTTCTTAGAGTCAAGGGAACATGGACTCAAAAAAATCTCCAAAGTTATAAGAGAAAGAATGGGGAATCTTGTTCCTCTCTCTCTCTCTTCTCTCTCTCTCTCTCTCTCTCTCTCTCTCTCTCTCTCTCTTCTTCTTCTTCTTCTTCTTCTTCTTCTTCTTCTTCTTCCTTCTCTCCTCTCTCTTTAGCTCATGCAGACTTGAACTCATGGCAATCCTACTGCCTCAGCCTTTTGAATGCTGGGATCACAGGAATGAGTTACCATATTCAACTAAGTTTCTTCTTTCTGGTATTTTTATTGTTATTTTTTGTCCTATTAAAATGTTTTAAGACAGTTTCAAAAATTCTATTGTTTTTTATTTTATGTGTATGAGTGTTTTGCTTGCATGTGGAGCTGTTCACCACATACATGTCTGACGCCTTCAGGGGCCAGAAGAAGGTGTTGGATCCCCTGGAGTAGGAGTTATACATGTTGAGCGGCCATGTAGGTCCTGGGAATGGAACCCAGGTCCTCTGGAAGAGTAGACAGTGCTTTTAACCACTGAGCCATCTCTCCAAACACAGTTTCTTTCTTTCTTCCTTCCTTTCTTTTTCTTTTCTTTTTTTTTTTTTTTTTGATAGCATTTTCTCAGAAGCATTTCATCGTGTTAGAATGGAGAGAACTGTGGTGCTGTGGGTTCTGGTCCTTGGTTAAGCATTTTATGACCTCAAGATCTCAGCCTGTGAGCTGCGTGTGGTGGCTCACACCTTTAACCCCAGCAGGAGAGACAGGCAGATCTGTGAGTTTGAGGACAGCCTGGTCTACAGAGTGAGTTCCAGGACAGCCAGAGCTACACAGAAACCTGGCTCAGAGAGAGAGAGAGAGAGAGGGAGAGAGAGAGAGAGAGAGAGAGAGAGAGAGAGAGAGAGAGAGAGAGAGAGAGAGAGAGAGAGAGGGAGGGAGAGAGAGAGAGAGAGAGAGAGAGAGGAGACGTGAGTAGAAAGTCCCCTAGTATTATCTGTGACTTTGTTTCCTTATCTGTGTGGCAAACACATGGGATTGGAAGGTCTATTAGCTCAGTGTCCCAGCAGGAAGAGATGAGATGCTGGGATCAGAGCTATAATGAAGGGGACTATTTGCGAGGTGTAGACAAGGTGGTGTGGGCGCCTCCTGCTGGTCAAACGTGAACAGAATCCGGAGGACAGGAAGCTCACTGACTGTCCAGAGACTGCCTCCCAGGACCAAGAGGAGTGTGGGGAGGGCGGAAAGTGAGTCCAAAAGGGTGAAGAGGACACAGCACAGATAAATACCAAGTTTTCAGATAAATACCAAGTTTTCATGAAACTCCAACACTCTGTGATCTTTAGGGGACATGTAAAGAGAAACCTTTTCCTTGAGAGAAGCCTTCCCGCCAGCCTGGTTCCAGAGCCACATCAGTCCCAAATGAACACACAGGAGGCTATATTAATTATGAAGCTGTTGGCCTTGCTTGTTTCTTACTGGCTAGCTCTGACTTAAGTATTTATCCCATAATTGTTAATCTAAGTATTTCTCTTACTGGAGAAATTTCCAGGCTTCCTACCCCATGGCGTTACATCTCGACTCCCTATGATTCTCCTTCCCAGAGTCCTCCTGGACTCCTAGTCCCACCTACCTTGCTTCCCTATTGGCCAACAGTGCTTTATTGACATATACACGGGATTTCCCCAACAGGGACAGAATTAAGCTCTGCCACACAAGAAGTGTCTGAGTGCTTCTTCTGAAGACCAAGGAAATCCGCCAGAATGTGGATTCCCCTCACTCAGCGCGCTCAGCTTATGGTCTCTTCTTACTCAATGTGCACAGCTCATGGCCACTGTGGCTCAGCTCACACTCCCCCCTCACTCAGCACACACGGCGTGGATGGCGGTGCCCACTGTTGCTCTCATGAGCAGTTGAGTGAACACATCGTAACAAACTACCCTGGTCTTCTCTCACTGAAATCTTACCAACATAGCGGCATTCTGTAATGGGCTGGTATGGTGATTTGGATAAGAAATATTGTCCGTGGGCTCCTGCATTCTCTGTGGCGTCCTGTATCTGTTTGGTGGTACCGTTGGGTAGGTCACCAGCTGGTGGCGCTGTTTGGTGGCACTGTTTGGTGGCACTGTTTGGTGGCACTGTTGTGTGGGTCACCAGCTGGTGGCGCTGTTTGGTGGCATTTGTGTGAGTCACCAGCTGGTGGCACTGTTTGGTGGCGGTGTTTGGTGGCACTGTTGTGTGGGTCCATCAGCTGGTGGCACTGTTTGGTGGCACTGTTGTGTGGGTCACCAGCTGGTGGCGCTGTTTGGTGGCACTGTTGTGTGGGTCACCAGCTGGTGGCGCTGTTTCAAAACCTTTACAAAGTGGAGCCTTGCTGGAGGAAGAATGTCACTTAGGGGCTCACTTTGAGGGTTTATAGCCAGGCTATACACTTCCTGTCCCCACTCTTCTTGTGTGACTGAAGATGTGATCAGCCAGCTTCTTGCTTTTTACCCCCATGCTACTCCTGCCTGATGCCTTGCCTTCTCCTCTGTGACGGACTCTCTCCCTCTGGAACCATATGCAAGTCAAAGTATACTCTCTCTTCCTTATGTCGATTTTATCACAGCAGCAGAGAAGGGACTAATCCAGAAACGTGTCTATTCCTTGGTTGACAGACCCACTCCTCCAACACACACATGGTTATGTTTGACAATATCTAGAATCGCTGAGGAGAAGGGCTTCTGGGCGTGGCTGTGTGGAGCTGTCTAGATGAAGTTAAACTCTGGGTGTGGCTGTGCAGGACTGTCCATGTGAGGCATGTCTGTGCAGGACTCTCTAGATGAAGTTAAACTGCGAACGCGTCTATCTGTGTGTATGGAGGGAGCAGTTGTCATGAGGTTAATTAAGATGAAAAGACCCACCCACTGCAGGCTGGGAATCCAAACAGAGTCAAAGATTAAGGCACACTGAGCCTGGACATTTGTCTCCCTGTACAGATACATGGCGGGTAATGACTTAGTCACCATGATGGACTACAACCTGGAACATGAAACAAAAACTGAACAAACCAACAAAAACCTCTTTCTCCCTTAAGTAGCTTGGGTCAGAGCTCTTTAATCACAGGAATAGCCCCACACCCGATGCTTTCCTCGTCCAGAAGCAAGATCTTGCATGGCCAAGAATCACCGCCTCAAAAGACAGCTCCAATTGGGCATGAAGAAAAGACTTTTGATTGGCAAACCAGGCCCTTAGCATCTCTGAAAACAGGAAACTCTGGATTCAGACCCACCACCCTCCCTCATCCTTGCACACACATCCCAACCAGAAAGATGGCTCTGTGAAATAGAAGGATGGAAAGTGTATCAGGACCCCGTAGACACCATGGTCCCTGAACCCTTTTCCACAAACCCAAGAGAGCGATGATAAATGCCACAAGCCCCATCCCTCCTCTCACACCTCCTCTGCAATCTCCCCTTCCTCCCCTTCACTGGGCTGTTGCTCCAAGTGCCGCTTGATCCATGGATGCCTTCTCCCCCGTGCCGACCGACCAAGACCCATGGGCATCTAGGAGTTACTGAGCCGCTTGGGTCCAGGAAAGAATGAGGCTCACAATTTGAAGACTCTTTGCTAAGTTTCCCTCCGACGCAGAGCCACTTCTGAGGGAGTCTGGAGTATCGCCACCTGTCAACAAACTGGCAGCAGTCTCCAGCACCTGTTATTCCCTGATTTAGAGGTGATGCTTGCTGCAGAGCGCATGGGCTTGTGCTGGAACCATTCACTACACTGCTGTCCAACTAGGAGCCAGGCCATTAGAGAGATGTCACACGGGGGGGGCTGTGAAAGGCTCTCAGAATAGTGGGGGAATCATGCTGGGTTGGAACGAAAACCCATCTGGAAAGAAACAAAAATAAGTTTCCAGAGAAAAGCACTTGTTGTCGTCTTCCCGGTGGGTCGGATTGTTTCCAAGAGGGTCTGCGCAGCAAAGGAAGACTCTAACTTTTGGTAAATAACAGAAGGGGAAAATGAAACTAGAGACCTCACCATTCATCACAGGAGTTCAGTTTGGGGTCAGAGGGGCCACTAATTAGCCAGCCAGAGGACGGTAACCATATCGCTTAGACCCTCTTCGCGGATGACATTTTTCTCCCAGGGATTTGGGTTAAGGTCATCATCAAGGAACCTTCCCAGCTCTCACAATATTTGACCTTCAACCTGGGAAAGAGTCTTCCAAGTTCAGAGTCCAAGGACGAGGACACTGGAAGTCCTACGGTTATCAGCCAGCACGGCTCCTGCCTGACGAAGACCAGAGGAGAAGTGTTATGCACTGGCTTGGCCTGATGCCTAAGTTCCCAGCACATTCCCGCCTCAGGCTTGGACGATGCCATGCAGACAGGCTATCCCATGCGTCCGGAGAATGCTCAGCCATAAAAGGCACTCTCCCAAGTGGCCTTCGTAACACTACCCAGGACGAGTCCCGCCGCACCGTCTTCTGCAGCTGCTGGCCCAGGTCACGACGAGAACGTTACAGCTAGATGTCCTGTCCTGCTTGTCACTTCAAGCCTCAGTCTAGCGGCTGCCGAGTCCTTATAAAGAAGGGACGTCACACATTGACTTGTGAATCCCGTGGGAGAAAACAGACCATGGCAAGCTTCCTTGTAAGATTTCCACCCTCAAAAACGAAACAAACGAGAACAAAACAAAAAGCCATCCTCTAAAAAGGCCAGAAACAACATGCTTTCAAACCTTAGGAAGTTGAATGTGTCTCAAACACAGACCAAAAAACAAAAACAAAAACAAAAAAACCCAAAAAAACAACAACAACCAAAAAAACACAAAACAAAAGGTCTATCATGAGTCATACTGAGTCAAGCCATCTGTCAGCTGTAAAATGCAAACACTCTTTCATGAATAGTTCACATGCCTCCAATTCCCTCAATAAATGCCATGTTAGCATATCAAAGATATTCAGTCAGGACTTTGTCAACCTCACCAAGTACTAACTAATCAGCTATTTCGTAACATCAGGCTGGCTCTCCCATGGGCCCTGAGCCCTGAACAAAACACGCTGGATTCACCACCCCTTAATGGCATCAGCTCCTTCTCTTCCTGCATCTTCATCCCATAAGACGCCCACGCATCACGTAAGACAGGAACCTGCGCATCACGTGATGTTCCTCCTGCAATTGCTTCCCATCAGGAAATCCTATAACTTGTGCCTACAGAGCAACCCAGGCCCCCACTCTCCATTCTGGCCAGCTGTGTCCCACAATCCTTAGGTGTCCCAGAACAACTGCGAAAGAGACCCAACACCTTTGTAGACCACAGTGTCATACTGCAATGTCAAAAGGTAGGATGCCCCCGCCTCACAGGCAGCCTTCATCATCCATTTATGAATATCCTATCTCCTCCAGACTTTAGTGTCTCCAAGGAACTCGTCCATCTCTGAGATTGACCTTTTGCAAACTCGGGTTCAACAAGCCACCCTTGATAGTGCCCACTCATCTGCTTACAGGATGAACTCAAAATTCAACATGGCATCCTCCCTCATGTCCTCGCTCCGGGCTCATGAAAGCACTCACTGTTTTCTAGTTATCACGCTTGAGACTTCCCATCCTGACATGCCTACTCGTCCCATTCACCTCCAATGGGGTTACTCCCTTCCTCTCTGTCACCCTGAATCTCTAATCTCTATCTTTATTTCTCCTTTCTCCTCCCTCCCTCTCAACCTTCCTCTCTCTCTCTCTCTCTCTCTCTCTCTCTCTCTCTCTCTCTCTCTCTCTCTCTCTCTCTCTCTCTCCCTCTCTCCTGTCCTCATCCTCCTCTATTATTCGTGGATCTGAGAGAGCTATTTCCTCACCAGCAAAGTCACTTCTGCATGAGGGAGACATTTCTCAGCCTCCATCCTCTTGCTCAGCTTGAATTTGTTCTTCTTACTTTGGTTGAATGTGATTCCCTTGGAGACGCTTTTCCTAAGGCCATTTCTCTTGAGGAGGAGTCTTGTGTCGCTCACACACTCCCTTCACTGCATCTACCACAGAGATGGTTATATCTTTATGAGTGTGGGCACCACCTCAGAGCTTTTCATGTTGAAGGCTCACTCACCCTTGTGAAGCTGATATTGCTCCCCAGAACTTAACATAATACCTAGTGCTCAATACAAGATTGCTTCCTAAGATTTTATTTTAACTATATGTATGCGTGAGGATGGTGATTGCAAGAGAGGTTCCTGCAGAGGCCGGAAGGAGCCACCTGATCCTCTGGGTCTGAAGTCACAGGTGGTCACGAGCCACCCAATCCATGTGGGAGCTAGGGAGCTGAATGTCAGTTCTCTGCAAGAGTGACATGTGATCTTAACCACTGAGCCATCTCTCCAGCCCCCAGAGCAATATGATTGCAGAGGCCCTGGAGGTAAGGCTATAGGCACAGAGAGCTGCCCATCTTTTTCAGAGTGCTTCCTACCCCCAAGGACATGCAGAAGCAAAAGCCGGTACTACAAGCCCATCCACAGCAGCCGCACAAACCACAAGCTGTTGTCACAGGCGATCGTGTCCTGAGCTCTTCCAAATGGTCTTTGTTTTCTCTCGTGAGTTTTCTGTCTCATATGCTGGGGTCAGGTCTCGCCTTATAAACCCTTTTCACAGTCCAAATGCCAGGGAGTTGCTATCACAGAAACAAAAACGTGGGAGTGAAAAGGCTCAGAATTGTCCAAGCTAGAAAATGAGAACCAGAAAATTGCATTGAGCAGCAGGCTATACTTGGAGGAGACGCAACCCACTTTCTGTAGGGACGGAGAATGATATTTCCAAGGCACCGTGCATTCAATCCAGGCTTTCTCCGGGGCACACGGAAGCCGGAGGCGGTCACACCGTTAATAAACTGGATTAGTTTTTCCCTAAAGGTCAACTTGTAGGGCTCTGCTGGTTCATGCATCAAATTCAGGAGGAGGAACTGGTGTTCTAGTGTTTACAATATTATCCCAGATATTTGACTAGACAACATTTCCTGCTTTGCAGATGAATAGGTCATTCTAGAGAACACTATTATATCAGATCTTTCCGGAAAACATGGACGACACTGGGGAAGCAACCTCATTTCCAAAGGAGAATAGTCCACCAGGAAGCTGGTGTTCTGGCCTCTAAACACAAAGTCAATGAATGGCATTTGTAAACAGAAACCACTTACTCCCTTTCTATAGAGGGTGTTCCCGCTCTTCTAAACACAGTCCCTGGTCAGCTAAGGTCATAAAGGAGTTGGAGAAAGTCCCGATCTACATTAGAAGCTGTCGACTCTCCAGCTCATGGAGCTTCATGTGCACAAAAAGACATCCAGCAAGAGTATCCAGGCAGCCGGGCGGTGGTGGCGCACACCTTTAATCCTAGCACTCGGGAGGCAGAGGCAGGCGGATCTCTGTGAGTTCGAGGCCGGGCTGGACCAACAGCCTCCAAAACAATACAGAGAAACCCTGTCTCGTAAAACCAAACAAAAAAAGTATCCAGGCAAAGTATCCGGGAGTCAGCTCACTCCCGTACTTGAAGAATACTGTGTTTACCATCACAATGTCTCTCTCCTAGCACATCCGACCAAAGTGCAGCCCCACAGCAGCCCGTGTGTAGAACGCAGCTCTCTGGTCTGTATACGTCTCGCCTCCCAAAAGAGACTGTCGGAATGGTGCGGTCACCATGCGGCCACGGACTGATGGCTAAACTATGCTGCTAACTGGGAGACAGCATCTTGTACGGCTGTGAGCTATGCATACAGTGTATGCTTTGAATTGGAGCGCGTGCGCTCGAAATCGCAGCTTCTTTGACAACTGAAATCCATGGGTCTGGGGGCCAAGGGGCTCAAGGGATCTGCCTGTATCAGTTCACCTAGTAACACACGACACACAACACAACTGCTTTATGGTCCCGCGATCACGTGACGGAGTCAGCTGTTCCTAAGGGAAAGCATTGCCCCACGGTGGCCCCACTGAAGTCGGAGTTGAGGCGATGCGGTGACACTTAGTGTTTCATGTCTCTGAATCAAACGGCAGCAAGAGGGGTTCGCTGTAGTGAGGCGGCTAGTCATAGTTCTTGACCTCAAAATACGACTGCCGCTGAAAGCCGCAGCTCTCGAAAGAACGTCTGGAATCCAGAGGGCTCCCTGGCTGCCCTGCGTTTCTTCCACGTGCAACAGCAAAGTCAGCAGAGCATTTTAACAGACCAACCAAACGGGGTGACTAAGACGAAGGCTCCTCGGCAACGAAGGGCTGTGCGAAACCACCGGAAAAAGAACCAGGGGGAGACAACTGGCTAGTTGGGAAGAACAGAAGCGTGGGAACGGATAAGGAAAAAAATGAGACACTCACACACACACACAGACACACTCACTCACACACACACACACACACAGACACACACACACACACAGATACACAGAGGAGTGCATGTGTGTATGTGTTAGATATGGTCCAATATGTGTGTGCGTATGTTTGTATTAGACACGGTCATTGATATAAACCCTATTTTTATCCATATAGCATATCTACGTCTACCATGATTTGTCATCTGTTACAGAAGTAGGATCCATATCAGTTACTGAGTTTTCTCCCTTTTACAAAACATACATGTTTATATAGATCACGTTCCCACGATCACGTGATAGAGTCAGCCGTTCCTAACCGAAAGCATTGCCCCATGGCGGCCCCACTGAAGTCAAAGTTGAGGCGACGTGGTGACACAAAGTACTTCATGTCTCTGAACCAAACATACATGTTTATACATTTGTCTCCTGCTGAAGCTATAGGTTTGGTACAGCACTAGCAAGGCCCTGGTTTGATTAAAAAAAACAAAACTCTAACAA
Organism: Mesocricetus auratus; assembly: GCF_017639785.1. Classification (NCBI taxonomy): domain Eukaryota; kingdom Metazoa; phylum Chordata; class Mammalia; order Rodentia; family Cricetidae; genus Mesocricetus; species Mesocricetus auratus. Next base: position 3,976,632 of record NW_024429204.1, read on the forward strand.
ACCTTATTTTCCTTTTCCTCTGTATCACACAGAGTGTTGGTCCATAGTCCTATCCCATTCACAATTTAGGTTTTGCATTAAGAACTAAGCGGGGTGCAGACTCATCTGTAAGAGGAACCAGCACCAGGAGGAGCTGGGCGCACTGGCGGGTGGGTTAGCCTCCTTTACCCAGCGAAGGGCGGTAACCTTCCTCTGTGCAAGCCTTCTGCTGGCTGCTGCCTTGGCGGAAGCACCATCGCATGCGTGCTGTTTCATCAAGTTTGCATTTCATTAAAGGCCATGTGCCAATGCAGAAGACTCAAAGGGACAGTGGGCAGGGCCTCGGGCAGCCGTCATCGCTGGCTAGTATGTGGTCCTGGGCTCCTACCCAGCATCTCAGCTGTGACAGAAACGGACCGCGAACCAAGAGAAAGTAGGGCCTGCCTTGGACTCGAGTGTCACCTATGTTGTCCGGTCCAGGGTTAACTCAGAGCAGGCACATGAGTTTACTGCTTTGTTTTGTACTTTTATTGTGTTAAAAAAAATAGTCACGCCATATAAAATGTACTATATTAGCCATTCTTTATCATTTGTGTGTGTATAGGTGTGTGTTTGTGTGTGTAGGTGTGTATGTGTATAGGGTGTGTAGGTGTTTTTGTGGGTATGTAGGGGTGTGTGTGAGTAGGTATGTGTATAGGCGTGTGTAAGTGTGTGTAGGTGTGTGGGTGAGTAGGTGTGTGTGTAAGTGTGTGGGTGAGTAGGTGTGTGTGTAGGTGTGTGTGTATATGCATACATGTACAAGTACATGCTACACTGAACATATATGGAGGTCAGAGGATAACCTGCAGGAGTGAATTGTCTTCTTCCACCACAAGGGTTCTGGGAATTGAACTCATGTCCTCAGGCGTGGCAGCAAGTGCCTGTACCCACTGAGCCATCTTGCCGGCCCTGTGGTAACCTTCCTTAAGTGCACAGCCCAGGAACACGCGGTGTAGTCACTGTCTGCATCCTCAGAGCTTCCTGCCGCAAACCCAAACAGCTGTGCCCATTAAGCAACACCTCCCTCTCTGTCCCTGTTGGTCATCGTTCTGTTTTCCACTTCTGTGAATGTGGCTACATCATACAAACTGGCTCAGGTTAAAACCCAGACTAAGAAACAAACAAAGCGAGCCCTCAAACAAACAGGCAGAAAACTCATAAGGATCTGTGCGGATGCCTGATTATCTGGATCATTTATTATACTGTTAGGACTCTTGGTGGTCAGCCGATTTTCTCCATTTTTCACCCGTGCACAGACGTGGCCAATCTCTCCCTCTATCTTTTTCTTATTTGCAAAACTCAATCCTCCCTACAGTGCGTTTTAGGTGGAGGAAATGAAAAGCCACTGCTAAAGGCGCTTTATCTGATCTCACGGTCACACGGGGGCGTGTTGGTTTATTTCAGAGTCCACCTCAATTCACTGGGAAGATGTCCAAAGAGATACCAGAAGAGGCAGAGATAGAGGAGGTGGTGCTCAAACGTGAGCTGAAATCAGAAGCCAGGCACACGCCTACACACCGGATGCAGAAGTACCAGGAGCCCGTGCATGGTCCAGCCACTGACGGTGATGACCTTTGACCCAAGTCAGAAGGATTGAAGACCCCTAGGCACAGTCATGAGGGGCTCAAAGCTAAACACAGAGTAAGAACTGCTATCTGGAAAAATGCCATCCTGGTCGACCTATGAGTTCAGAGCTCTCCCCTTGCTGTGTCTTAGAGACCCAAAGGAAGCTGAGACAGCACGATGATCTAAGCAGAAAGACGGTGATGGAGAGGGTGCCTCCCCTGAGCCTGCATCATCACGGATACCTGGGTGACTCTCATGGGCGGGATGGAGACCACATACCAGACGGAGCTTGTGCCGGGTCATGTGAGGTCTTGTCTCTCGGGATCTCCCAGAAGCATGCTGAGACCTCAGCCAATGAGAGCTAGGGCAACTTGCAGATTCACGGGAGCAAAGGCGTTGAAGACAGGAGAAATGACGAGCCAGGGACAGGAGAGTGTGTTACAGACGATGCATAGGAGTTGGAACAACCTAGGAAGCCGCCAGGGAGACCCCAACAGTACAAAGCCATCCAACCTCAGTGACACCAAAACAAAACTCTCTGACTCCCCTCGTCCTTGCGTGTGAAAGACGACAGGCTTGGCAAGACAGAAGAAAGCCAACCTTGGGTGTTCCAGCCACGCCCACACGGCAAGCAGTTCACACAAGGGAGTTGTGCTGGTCACAGCCGATTACACCACACTGCAGAGCGTATTAAAAGTATTTCCCAGAATGGCCCATTTGTGTTCTTCAGCCACTCCCATTTTTAATATTCATTCATTCATATCTATGCATTTGTGTCTGCATGAGTTTATGTGCATCGTGCCCCCAGATGCCTGTAGAGGCCAGAGTGGCCGTGTCAGATCCCGTGGAGCTGGAGTTACTAGTGGCTGTGTGCTGTCTGACGTGGGTGCTGAAAACCAAGCCCGGGTCCCCTGTAAGAGCAGTGGCGATTCTTTTTTTTTTTTTTTTTTTTGGTTTTTCGAGACAGGGTTTCTCTGTATTGTTTTGGAGGCTGTCGGTCCAGCCCGGCCTCAAACTCACAGAGATCCGCCTGCCTCTGCCTCCCAAGTGCTGGGATTAAATGCATGCGCCACCACCGCCCGGCAATGGCGATTCTTTACACTGAGCCGTCGCCCCAATCCGTAGCTGCTCCGGTTTTCCGCAGAGACTCCTTTGGAGCTTAAAGGTTTGCGGTTTGCAGGCGTCCACGGCGCTCAGCTATTTGGAGCTCTTTCCTGGAGTGTCCCCATAGAGTCAGCAGCTGTCTTGTCTCCTAACCCAGCAACCTGTGCCTGTGTTCTCGATGAAACCCCAACTGCCCATCACAGATGGAAAATCTGACCCTGAACAAAACGCCCTTAAAATCAAGGCTGTGGATCTGGATTTCGGTGGAGGGAGGAGAGGTTTCGTCAAAGAACCGGAGTCTCGGGGGACGACCTGAAATGCAAGGTGTGCTGCTGGTGAGCCGTCCAGAGGTGACCCTGCCCGCGGCTCTGTCTCCAGTGAGCAAACAGTGCCCCAAGAGCTGTATCAGGTGCAGTAGAGCAGGAGGAGTTGCAGGAGTGGGAAAGAAGGATCGTTCCTCATTGCTTCCCCGCCCCTACGTAAAACAAAGGCCATGCCAAAGAAGACATTCATGGCCCCTGAGCTCCGGGGCTCTGGTTATGTCTAAGTGGGAGGGAAAATATCCCGAGCATTAGTTCAGACTCTAGCTGGCCTCAAAGGACTAAAAGTAAAACGCACTAGACCCTTTGAGCACCTACACTTGGGATTTCAATGTATTTTTCCCTTGCAGCCATTTATAGCCCCTTTAGAAGAAGGATATGGAAAAGCCAGGGGAGGTCACTACATGTATTATTTTAAACCAACTTTTAAATAACTAAAGAAAAACAAACTTAATTCTGATAAAAGAAAAAAACCTGAAGAATGGATTTATTCTCGCAAAGCGCTGGAGAAAAAATAGATATTTGTTATCATTAAACAGATAAAAACCTCAGTCCTTGCTGAGACTCTGAGGACACCCCAGAAATGGGGTCAGTAAGAGGATATTTGGGAAACTGCTCTTCTAAGCTTGGGGGAAGCAGCGGCATGGCTTTTGCAGGTGTTCTGAGAAGAAAGCCTGTTGGTTCCACACAGAGCCGGCCAGACAGTAAGAGGCAGCATGACCGTGGTAAGTGGAGCGGACGTTTCTATGAGCTCAACACAAAAGTCCTGCCGTGAGTAATGAGAAGGGGCCCAGAAGGATGCCCAGATACAGGCAGGGGTGGAGCTCTCGGTGGTTGCAGGTGTGCAAGGCCCTGGGTTTGATTCCCCAACACTGGAGAATGGAGAGGGGGAATAGGAGGGAGGGAGAGAGAGAGAGGATAGGAGGGAGGGAGGGAGGGAGGGAGGGAGGGAGGGAGGGAGAGAGAGAGAGAGAGAGAGAGAGAGAGAGAGAGAGAGAGAGAGAGAGAGAGAGAGAGAAAGGATAGGAGGGAGGGAGATGAGGTAGGAAGGAGAGCTAAGACAAGAGCTGATCAAAGAATTGAACCAGAACAGTCTAAGTCCTCCATTAAGACATGGGGGACTCTCTGTTGTCAGGGTCACTGCATAGCTCTGGGGCAGGCAGGTCTACGCAGGTTGAATTCCAGCATCGCCGTGTGTAGCATTGTGGGCTTGGGCAGCTCACTGGTCCTCCTCAGGCTTCACGCTCAACATCAGTAAAATGGGGATGCTCACAGAGACTGTCAGGAAAGCTCTGGAAGAATCCAGTGTGACAGTGCTTGGTGCCAGCACGCTGCAGGTGATTTGAGGGCACCGTCCCTTAACTAGACAACAGCTTTACAAAGAAAAATAAAAAAGGAATGAGGAGAACGGAAGAGAAAGTCAGGGCTCAAAAGGTCGGCATCTGCCCCGTATCAGATTCGACCTTCCCTGTGCTGAACTCGGGATCTCTGCTATGAAGGTGTCGCCTGGAGATCAGCCCACGACTAAAGGGAAGCAGGCTCAGGTCCCCCTCCTTCCACTTCCCTTGGCCATAGGAAGGGTGACGGGGTCATGACGCAATGGTCAAGAGATTGAGAGCTTCCTTGTTCAAAGGGGCCTCAAGGAATAACGCAGCAATTCTAGACCATTGACCCTGCAGACAGAGCCGGTTCAAACCTCAGCTCTACATGTGCCAGCTGTGAGGCCTTGGGACTCACAGAGGAGTTCAGGACACACACCGAGACTAGCTCTCTTGCAGGCCTACCTTCCTGGGTGCTTATGAAAATGAAATTAGAAAATCCTTATGTTTTATTCTTCATTTCGTGGTAGAACTACACATAACACTTTCCAGATAAATTGACAATAAATGTGTAAGTCGCCGTCCTCCTCATCAATATAGGGTTCAACTACCCAACTGATAATTGGATTTCTTCTATATCACTAGCCTCTAAAAAACATTTTTCAATCACAGCCCATGGAAGTAAAATATTTGTCACAACTCACTGTTGTATAGCAAACAATTTACAATATATCATTTTTCTTTCTTTAACTCATGCGAAATACTCTGCCCATCTTCACTCTACTTCATCTTTGAAGTGTTGGCCAAGACCCACGGAGCTGATGCCATGATCACTGAGAGGTTGCCACTCAGTGCTTAAGACAATGCTGCATTCTATTCCAACCATCTCTAGGAGCTCGCTAATGTTTGTAGAGCCTGTGACACGGTAGACACTGGATTAGAGACCCAGAGAACATTAAAGCTATATAACCCGTTCTCCAAATAAGTGTCACATGTGGTCACGGTTGATTGCTCCAAAAACAAGTGGTGCTGTTGTCATTTTGCCTTTCATCTGAATTCACCTCACAGGGTATATTTTTAAAGGACTCGGTTGGTGGTCTACCAATCACAGTATAACAATCCATGGTTGAGAAGATGGTCCCTGATGTTATATCAAGTATCCATAAACTCTACTTTTTCAGTTGAGAGTGACATGTAATAGAGCCTTGTGGGTCTTAGACAATCCATAGATAGATAGACAGATGATAGATAGATAGATGATAGATAGATGATTGATAGATAGATGATTGATAGATAGATGGTTGATAGATAGATTGATAGATAGATGATTAATAGATAGACAGATGATAGATAGATGATTGATAGATAGATAGACAGATGATAGATAGATAGATGATTGATAGATGATAGATAGATGATTGATAGATAGATGGTTGATAGATAGATTTATAGATAGATAGATGATTAATAGATAGATAGACAGATGATAGATAGATGATTGATAGATAGATAGACAGATGATAGATAGATAGATAGATAGATAGATAGATAGATAGATAGATAGACAGACAGAGATAGAGAGTGAGAGAGAGGGAGGGAGGGAGGGAGAGAGAGGATAGATGGGGAGAGAGAAATGGAGAAGAAGGAAGAGAGACACTCATCCTTTCCTAAGATGAAAGTTGGGTTTCATTCACAATACTTCCTCTCCTCTTATCTGTTGCAGTGTTGGAGCCATCACTCACATGCTTCCCACATGTGTCCTGGCTTTCCCTCACAAGCTACAAGAACAATGCCAAAGCAGTGTGAGGCCCAATTTGTTCTGCAAAGGTACAGAGATCTAACTCTCCGACTACATTTTTTATCCATGTATCTTAATGTATCTCACAATATGTGATTTGAATGCTAGCACAGTTCCGGTTAGCTCCAATCTGGTGTTAATTCCACTGATTGGACAATAGTTAAAAGACGCCTGGGCGAATGTGTTCATAGTGCCACTGGGGAAACTCCAGAGAAGGGTGGCCTCACGGAGTTCTCTGGGTCGACGATGAGGCTCTGCATTGTACCACACACAGTTGCCACTAGCCGTGCCCGGGACTGCTCCTGTGAGACGAATGTGACAATTGTGACTAATGTACTGAAAGATGCAATTGTTAGTCCATCTCATCCTAATTGATTCTCATGTATAGCCATGCATGATATGAAACAGTATGGACGGAGAGCATTTACCACAGGACATGTCACCAACCCTGACATGAGGACAGCAACAACAGGCCACTCGCCGAGTTTACCCCTCACGGCAACCTTCACTAGTGAGTACTACTGCCCTGCCTTTCTGCTGAAGAAACTGAGGCACCATCACCAACACTCTGGAAAGTAAGATGCAAACCCAAGTATGCCTCCAGAACGCAGAGCAGAGCTACCCTGTTCCCACAGCACTAACCATTCTCCTCTCCTCCCCCTCTCCTCCCTTTCCCTCCCCTTCTCCCCTCCCCTCCCCTCCCCTCTCCTCCCCTCCTTCCATGACCCCCCCAATGCTCCTCTGGTTTCAATAGACATCCAAGAGACTTAAGAATAAATTGTCTTTAAATTATCATTTTTAAAAAATCTCTACTTAGAGCCCCAATTTGGCCTCTGAAGAAAGGGAAAATCTACAGCAGAGACTACTCCCAGCTCCAAAAACAGATGTCTCCGTGATTTAAACAAGAGCTTTTGGGTTCAAGGGGTGAACTGGAATTCAATTATATTTATGGTTTGAAGACTCTGCCCACTTGAGGACCAGATACTATTTTTACATTTACTTAAGATTTATCCCTGCCTGCCTCCGAGGAGGTTTGAGCCGCTTACAGATTAGAATTCATAAGACATCTGAGGATTATAATAAGCAGGGGTCCCTTGGGGTGGGGACAGATGGAATAAGGCCTTTACAGGTCCCGGCTGAGACACAGCACTGACCGGAGATTCCCAGCTAAGGAAAAAACAGTAATAATTTGCTAGCTAATTATTAACAGCACCAGGCTTCAGGCTATGCAGAGAATCTGTGGTTCATTTCTTGACAAAATAATCAAACCGGGGGTTAGAGAGACGGACGGGTGGATCAGAAACAGATCAGCTGCACAAGGGCCTGAGTTCAGATCCCAACTCAGTAAAGAGCTGGGTGTGGTCCCATTGTGCAGGCCCCACACAGAGGCATGAAGAGGACTGTGGGGCAGCTGGACACCAGCCCGCCCAGAGAAATGCAAGCTCCAGGATCAGACAGAGATCTTGCCTCAGAGGACCAAGAGCGACAGAGGAGCCACCCGATACCCTCCTCTGACCTGCACACCAACAGCCGCACACACGTATGTACATGCTAAATAAATAAACAAAAATCAAACGAGCATTAAGGTTTCACCAAAGACACCAAATATGTAATTCTGATCTCTCTCTTCCTCCATAAAAGCAGACAGCTCAGCAAGGAGCCATCGTCTCCTGAGAGAAACTGTACCACCCTGGGCTCACGGTATAGTATCAGCGCTAACTCTGATATGCTGCTTTGTCATGATGAGGATGTCCTCCTGTATGTATGTTTCTCTTATTGATTGGTGAATAAAACACTGGCCGATAGAGGCGGGAAGATGGGCGGGGCTAGGAGAATTCTGGGAAAGGTAGGCAGAGAGGCAGCCGCAAAGGGATCGCCATGTAGTGGAGGAAGGAGTGACAGGTCTGGAAACTTCTCTGCTAAGATAAGACCATGTGAAAATACATAGATTTATAGTTATGGGTTAATAATTAAGAGAGGGCTGGCCAGTAAGAAGTCCTAGCCATCAGCCAACGGTTTTGTAATTAAAATAGCATCCGTGTGCTTCTTTGGGGCTAAACATCTGTGGGACCTGGCTAGAAAAAAAACAAAGCAAAACTCGAGCAGCACCGCCAGGGCCTGCACAGCTCTTGCGTCTTTGGCTGCTGCTGGCCACTTAGCAACCTCTTCTCTGGACTCAGGCGCACAACCTCCTCCACTTACAGAGCTGGAGCAAAGGAAAGGAGTCAGGGGTCACTCGGCTAGGAGAGAGAACTTCTCCGTGCCAGAGTGGGAGATGTTATAACTAGCTGCTGATCATCACCTGCCTGCAAGTGAGCTGAATCTGTCTGTGAGTGTGTGTGTGCATGGTGTACACACACAGTGCATGTGTGTGAGTATGTGTGTGTGTACAGTGTACATACACAGTGCATGTGTGTGTGAGTGTGTGTGCACGGTGTACACACACAGTGCATGTGTGCCTGTGTGTGTGAGAGAGAGGTGTGTGTGTGTATGATGAATGTATGTGTGGGGTATGCATGGTGTGTGTGCATGGCACATATGTGTGTGTGATGTATATACAGTGTGAGTATAGTATGCTTGTGTGTGGTGCATGTTTGTACAGGCTGTATGTGTGTGTGGTGTATGCATAGTACATGTATGTTTAGGCTGTGTATATGATGTGCATGCATGGCCTGTGTGTGTATATAGGGTGTGTGTGTCTGTGTGTGGTATTTATGTGTGTGTGGATGGTGTGTGCACATGGTAAATGAGTATATAGGGTGTAAGTATGCATGATGTACATGTATACTGTGTGTGCATGGTGCATGTGTGTATAGGGTATGTGTACATATGGTGTGCATGTGTGTATGGGGGTAGGTGTGCAGGGTTGCAGGGTATGTATTATAGAGTGTATGTGCCATAGGTCTCATTAAGTGTCTCGAATTTATTTGTGAGTTTTGCTTCCTTAATTATTTGGAGAATAAAACTAATTATAAAGTATGTCTGTGCACATGCACACACATATGCACACATGCACACATTCATGCAACCACACACACACACACGTATGCACACACCATGTTCACATGCACACACTCTTTCTCCTTGAGGCAGTAGCTGTAGCCAGGCCTCGGAAGAGAGAGGCTTGGTCTTCTTCACCAGGTCATTTGCCAAGAGCTAAGAGACTTTTCACCCTTCAAGAACCAGCAGCCTCAACACAATTCTTCTTTTTTTTAATAACATTTATCTGTCTCATCTATTTGTTTACTTTGTGTGTGTGTGTGTGTGTGTGTGTACTTGGGAGGCGTGTATGCCACAGCATGCTTGGGAGGTCAGAGGACAACGTGTGTGAGTCACTTCTGTGACACGCACCCACAGGGCTCCACTCAGGTCAGCAGGCCTGGTGGCAAGTGTCTAGAGCTGCTGAGCCCTCTCTCTGGATTAATTTCTCTCTTGATGTGGAGCCTTGAGCTGGTGGCAAGGGCAGAGTTAGAATAAGAGTGCACAAGGAGCCTGAACAGCCTTCGCCTTCCTGTAATCTCACTGGAGAAGATGTGTGGCTCTAACCTGCATGTTGGTGGTGTGGGAAGCCAACATATACACAGTTCAGTCCTCATATCTAACAGTAACGGACGCATCTAATCATCCACTTCGTAATGGAAGGTCATCCAAGATGCCACGGCCAGTAGGCATTGCAGTAGAGACAGGACTAAAACTGTCTACCCCAATCTCGCAGTAGAGACAGGACTAAAGCTGTCTACCCCAATCTCGCAGTAGAGACAGGACTAAAGCTGTCTACCCCAATCTCGCAGTAGAGACAGGACTAAAACTGTCTACCCCAATCTCGCAGTAGAGACAGGACTAAAACTGTCTACCCCAATCTCGCAGTAGAGACAGGACTAAAGCTGTCTACCCCAATCTCGCAGTAGAGACAGGACTAAAACTGTCTACCCCAATCTCGCAGTAGAGACAGGACTAAAGCTGTCTACCCCAATCTCGCAGTAGAGACAGGACTAAAGCTGTCTACCCCAATCTCGCAGTAGAGACAGGACTAAAGCTGTCTACCCCAATCTCGCAGTAGAGACAGGACTAAAGCTGTCTACCCCAATCTCGCAGTAGAGACAGGACTAAAGCTGTCTACCCCAATCTCGCAGTAGAGACAGGACTAAAGCTGTCTACCCCAATCTCGCAGTAGAGACAGGACTAAAGCTGTCTACCCCAATCTCGCAGCCACAGTAACTATAGGGAGTCAGGCATCCATCTGTAACCCCAGCATGTGGGAAGCAGGAGCAGAGGTCTAAGTCATCCTTGGCTACACGGTGAGATCACAGCCAGACTGGACTACATGAGAGTCTGTCCCAAAATCAAGGAAATCAGAGCCATTCGCCTGTAGTCTCTGATGAGAGGAACCACATCTGTGTAGACACTTGTGTACTCGGGTCCCGGCACACGGTGACACTCAGCAGATGTTGGCTGATTGGACACATGTACCACCCTCTTTTTGGCTACGGCACATGTATTCTTTACTCGGGAAGGGAATAGAAACCCTAAGGACCTCTCACCACGGCAGACCTCAGCCTCTGTCTCCCAGCAACTGCAGCCCAGTGTTTTCTCTGTACAGCCCATGTGTATGTCCATTCCACCCTCACGTTTCAGCAGAGCTGAGGGGTGGAAACGGGCATTCTAAGTATACCGCTTAACTGGTTATGCGAGCGTGACGAATTGCTCTTTTAATGAAGGTTAATGAGCATTAACAAGGCCAACAGGATCAGGCTGACATCTCCGCCTTTTTAAGAAAAAAAAAACCACAATCTTATTTTGTGTTGACCGAAAACTGGGGTAGAAACCAGAGTTCTCCCATGAGTCCCACCCCTGAGGTCACAATGTCCTCCCCACTTTGACAGTGTGTATCCGTGTGACGCGTGCTATAGTTTATAAGCGATAATCGAGGCTATATAGGGAAAAACAATATATACTCCTACAATAGTTGATGAGTGGTTTACGCCTTGCTCATGGCATATATTCTGCAGGTTCTGATGACTGAATAACGGCAAATATCCACCACTACAATATCATGCCAAGTAGTGTTCTCCCTTACAAGGCCTCTGTGTCCCCCACTCATGTCTCCCACCGCCTGCAACCCCTCATCATTTTTAGACTTTGTGTAGTTTGGCTTTCCTCTAGAAGGTCCTATGAGTGGCATCACACAGTGTACATCTTTTCCTAATTAACTTACTGCACTTAGTAACAGACATTCAAGCTTCCCTACCGTCCCTCCCTAGCTAGATAGCTCATGTTTTACACTGAATAGATTTTCATTGTTTATCCATTTGGTTTCCTCTTGGTTGCTTCCAAGTTTTCACAATTACAAACAAAGCCACTATAAATATTAATGTTTGGGTTTTCTATATATTTTCAGTTTATTTGGGCACAGGCCAAGGAAAGTGATTACCAGATCATATGGTTAGGAGTGTGGTTTAGGCCGGGCAGTGGTGGCGCACACCTTGAATCCCAGCACTGGGGAGGCAGAGGCAGGCGTATCTCTGTGAGTTCGAGGCCGGGCTGGACCGACAGCCTCCAAAACAATACAGAGAAACAATACAGAGAAACCCTGTCTCGTAAAAACCCAAAAAAAAAACAGAGTATAGTTTAGGGGATGGAGAATTTGCTCAGTGGTAGAGCCCTTGCCTAGCAAGCACAAGTCCCCCAGTTAGGTCCTCAGCTCTGGGTAGGGACAAAGGCAGGGCAAAATTAAGGGAAGGGGCTGGAGAGATGGCTCAGCAGTTAAGAGCACTGGCTGTTCTTCCAGAGGACCAGAGGACCTGAGTTCAGTTCCCAGCTCCACATGGCGGCTCAAAACTACCAATGAGTCCAGTTCCAGGGGATTCAATGCTCTCCTCTGGCCTCAAGTGCTGTATACATGCATGGGCATGTGTGTGCACACACATACATATACCACACAACACACACACACAACAAACACACACCTCACCACACACACCACACACAACATATACACACCTTACCACACATACACACATGTGCACACACACTGCACACCACACACACCACATATACATGTGCACACACACCACACATACACATGTGCAAACACACATGTGCACACACACACCACACACACACCTCACCACACACACAACATATACACATCTTAACACACACACACCACATACACACACTACACACCACACACACATGTGCACACACACAGCCACACACTAATAAATCTTTTTTTAAAGTAGTGTTCTTGATTTTGCAAGGAACTGAAATTCTATTCATCAGAGTGACTGCACGGTTTTCCTTCCTGTTGCCCCAGGGGCACCAAAGGCCCTGTCTGCTTTTGTGATATCAGGGTTGGGGTTTTAAGTGTATAGTAATTTCTAAAAAGGAAATCTATTCTCCTTTCATTGTTTATGGATTGAATGCATGTCTTCTTTGGCAAGGTGTCTACTCAGACATTTCCCCAGCTTTTATGTTGAATTGTTTTTTACTGTTGAGTTCTAAGAGTTCTCTGCTGTAAGATTTTGAACGTGCCCTTTGATCAGATGACTCTGTGTTTCCATCAACAGCAAAGTAAACAGGCTGAATCTCTCAGAGGCACTTTGCAGAGTTCTGCAGACGGTTGGGTTTTTAAGGCGTTTCACGGTTGGCAGCTTAGGATAATTTTCTGAAGGAAATAATACATTTCTCCTGACATCTTGAGCGCGTGCCTCAGATCTCAGCAATCACTGCTGATGAATCTTGATGAGGGGTTGAGATCGCTGACTGAGAAGATCAGGGAATGAACGGGAAACCCCTCCCACTGGGTTACACCCTTTTTTTTTTTAATCTAGCACATTTGAGCCTGAGGAAAATGACAAATTCCATTCCCTGATTCCCTCCTGCTGTCTCCACCCCAGACCCACGCACCGTCATGACCTCCTGACCACAGCTCCGGCATACACCGCTCTCTCTCTGTCTCTCTCTCTGTCTCTGTCTCTGTCTCTCTCTCTCTCCCTCCCTCCCTCCCCCCTCTCTGTCTCTGTCTCTGTCTCTCTCTGTCTGTCTCTGTCTGTCTCTGTCTCTGTCTCTGTCTCTGTCTCTCTCTCTCTCTCTCTCTGGCTGCTTCGACCTCTCGGTCCTTTCACTAACAGCAAGCATCTCAACTACGGGTAGGACAGAGTGGCAGAACCCGTGTCTAACCCAGGCACATGATTAGACTCGGAGGTAGCGTCTCTTTCCTCTCCTGCTAACGGGTTCTCAGAAGGGACTCAGCCAAACAAACACCTCCTCTTTGTTTTGTTTCCACACTCTTGGTGTGGAAGTGGACCTGATGAGGTCGTTCCTTGAAAAAACTCATACACACACCGTGAACACTCTAGGCTTTGTAGGAGACCAGGTGGTTAGTCCTGCTCAGACATCTCACATTGCGGGTACAGCTCAAGAAGACAAAAATCCATCAGCGTGTCAACGCCCTAACAGAGTTCTGGCCGCGGAAATTTTAATCTCATGTCACCTTTATGTGCCATGACTTTTGACTTTTCCTAGCCACTTCAAATACGTTCGTAAGGGGTTTGGAGAGACGGCTAAGCAGTTAAGAGCACCCCTTGCTCTTACAGAGGACCCGGGTTCAGTTCCCAGCACCCACGTGGAAGCTAACAACCATCTAGGACTCCAGTTCCAAAGGATCTGGCTCCCTCTTCTGGCCTCCACAGGCACTGCGCATACATGATACATAGACATGCAGCCAAAGTGCCTATACAGACAAAACAAAAATAAATCTTATGTATGTATATAACATATATATTATAATGTATATATCATTATATATAATATATATATATATATCTCAAATAGCTTTCATAAGAGACACTGAAACAGGGAGGCTTAAAATCGGGATTTGACCACAGTGCCTGAGTCAAGCTCCAGTCAGTATGTGGGTTGCATATACGGATAATTCCTTAACTCTTGGGTAAGCACCTGCTTGTGTGTTTCCACGGTGGACCATGTCTCTCCCATGACACAGAGCACTGGCTGTATTTCAATTTTCTGTCTAAGAACGCATTCTTCCAGGATGGTAAGACGTCTCTCTTCCACCATTCATTTGAAAAACGTCCTGAGAATGTGGGCTTCACTGGGGACCGGGAATATACTGGGGATCATAAACAGACGAGGCATTATCCCCGGACAGCCCGCGGAGGAGAGCAGCCTCCATCAAGGAAAAACACAGCAGCAGCCGCCAACGGCTCTACGGGTGCTCTGGGAAGCGAGCGTTTGCCCTTTCGAGGACTGGAGATGGAATGAGCCCTCGGGAGAGGCAGCCTCTCCGCATGAGGTTGACCTGTGAGCAGGGGCAGTGATTCATGGGGCCTCCAGGAGAGACCCAACCACAAAACAGTTCCCAAGGGCAAAGGAGAAAGTTCAGTTCTGCTACCTGCTGTCTCCGAGGTGGGAACACGGAAACACGGGCCGATGGGGCAGACAGAGGGAGAAACCGCTGAGGACCGAGGAGGCCTGCAAGGCTTTATGGAGACCACAGCTTTCCTCAAAAAAAAAAAAAAAAAAAAAAAAAAAAGCAGCCGAGGTAGCGCTGGGGGTGAGGCGCATGCAGGATTGACAAGATGTTACGTTTGGTTTAAAACCATCCAGGGACGTTCTGGAAGCTGGAGAGAAGGGGAACGCGGTGGGAGGTAGCTGCCGTGACTGGGTGTTCACACCAGACCCCTAAGTCCTTGCAAAACTCCCGCTCTGGGTTAGCCTTCCCAGGCTGTTAACTAAATTGTTAACTATTGAAATGGGTAAGGACCAATCTGCTACAAGTAAGGCTAAAAACTGTAAGATGCATGTCTGCTCTAAGGCCGGGAGCCTCCGGAAGTCCTGAGTCCCCCACTCAAAAGCAAGGAAAAGCGTGACACAAATGAGACCTGTTGGGAGAGCCTTTGAAACTGGTGCGCGTCACTCTTGGGGACCAACTACTTCTTCCAAAGCACCAAAGCCATAAGTGGAGAGCACACCTGCCATCCTGGCATGGGGGAGGTGGATGGGGGGCCACGTAGTGAACTCAAGGTCAGCCTGGGCTACAGGAGACCCTGCCTCAAAAAGAATAACAAAGGAGTCTTTGTACCACCTTGGGACTCTTGGCCAATCTAGACTCCCAGGACCATCTTCATTCAACTAAGTCAACCCCAGACACCATTTTTTGTTGTTGCTTTGCTTTGGGTTTTTTGGTTTTTTGAGGCAGGGTTTCTCTGTGTAGCCTTGGTTGTCCTGGAACTCACCCTTTGACCGGGCTGGCATCGAACTCACAGAGATCCGCCTGCCTCCGCCTCCCGAGTGCTGGGATTAAAGGTGTGTGCCACCACCGCCTGGCCAGATACTATTTTTTAAAGAAGAAGAAAAAATATGAGCCCCCATGGTGTTCTGGAGCAGAACATGTTATAGAACTTTATGGCTATTTTGTTAATTTACCTAAACCACGGTAAGAGGAAAGTAAGGGCAAGCTTTTTTAGGGGGTTCAGTTTTTGTGCTTTTTCCTCTACAACCTCGGATGTATTTTTATTTTTAAAAAGTCTTTGGTGTAAATCTCTCTACCTCAAAGGACCTGGGTGGGTTGTGACCACGGGACTGCCTCTTGCCAGCAGAGCAGAAGGAAGGGGGTGGTAGCTCGGGACATCCAGGAAGTGGAGCTGCAACTCCAGCTCTGCAGAGGCCCAGGCCTGTCTGAGCCACAAAGACAACCACGTCTCCAAAACATCAAGGGTTCAAGAAACAGCTCAGTGGCAGAACACTGGCCCAGTGTGTGTAAGGCTCCTGGCTCAGCATCTACCACAGTACATGAATGAATGGATGAATGAATGGATAGATGAATTAATGAATGGATTGACAAGGATCCAGGACACAGAAGGATGGTGAAAGAGAGATCCTACTGCCGAGAAAGTATCGAGTAAAACGTTTAACAGCTTTGTGGTCGTCTGGGTATCTTTTGGTTGGTTGCTTGCCTGTTTTGTCTTGAGTGGTAAAACTACCAGGAGTGTGATGTTACCCCCACATTACCCGCCCCCAATTCCATCCTGAAATCTCCGGTGAAGTCCATGGAGGGAATGAAAAGAGTAAGCCCAGGCTTGGGGTCAGCACGAGGAGGGCCAAGGCTCTGCCCTGGAAAGAGCTGGCACGTAGGGGAACCTTAGAGGAACGGCGGGGAGTAGCTGGTGACTAGCGGTCTGTCTCTTCCCTGCAGACCTGTCTGTGAGCAGAGTGTGTGTGTGCCCCTGCAGGCCCCCCCTATGCTTTAGACGGGACACCCCAGACAGCTGACTCTCAGGACAGACGGCTGACACGATGCCAAGCCTCATCTCTGAAACCTTATCCCCCCCAAGTCTGGTGTTACCGTGGGCAGTCAAGCCTCTGTAGATAGTGTCTCCTCCTCGTGTGTCTGGCTCCTGCATCTCTTCCTAATTGTTTCCACACTCAAGCAGGAAGATGGAGTTACTTATAGTCTAGCTCAGCTTGGGTCTTCAACGTCTGTGAGTACCCCCATGGGAATTCTGCGGGAACGCCAGCAGATAGCGGGCACACGCATTTGTCTCTGGCCAGCTTGACAATCAATAGTTTACTGTTTCCCTGCTAGGAACACACGCCGCTAGCCTTCTCAAACTCTGTGTCTGCCTGCTAGGACTCTTACCGTGATTTTTAATGTTTGTTTACCGTGTGTTAAGTGCGGAGGGAGTGTGCACTCCATGGCACGCGTGTGGAGTTCACGGGGCAGCATTGTGGGACCAGTTCCCCTTACCATGCGGGTCCCAGCAACCAAACTAGAGTCACTGGGCTTGGCCACAAGTCTCTCTACCTGCTGAGCCACCTCGATGGCCTGACAAGTTAGGATTTAGATGCAAGTCGCTGTGTGTGCATCCAAAATTTGTGGGATTTTTTTTTTTCTCTCACCGGGCTCGCTGGTCTCCTTGGCTTTGATTTCTGTGAACGCCTTTGGGTCCATTCCTGTTATACTCTTTCCCTCAGAGTCACCTAACACTCACCACCTGAATTCCTTCTCTCCCATCCTCCCGCCCCAGCAAGAAGCATGGCATGGAAGGTTTGCTTGCTTAGAGTTTCATTTGGAGTCATCCCTGTGTATTCCCTGGTGCCAGGTCTCTCGCTAATCCCAGCATGGCTCCCTCTATCAAGCTATTTCTTTCCTCGCTCTCCCTCTCTGTCCTTCCCCTGACTCGACCAGATCATCCTGTTCCTTCATGCTCTCCTCCCCACTCCCCTTCCCTACCCCTTTCTCCCCTTCCACCCCCCTTCCCTCCCAGACTCCCAATTTACTCAGGAGCCCTTGTCTGCTTCCTGAAGGGACAGTTGTGTAGCATGAAGGCCTTGAAGAAAGCTGAGCTTTTGCTACGACAGAGCACTCAGTGGAGATCGGAGGAGCGTGGGTCAGGACCAGCTGAGAGTCCGTCATCGCACATAACAAGTATTCAACAAATCCTGGCTGGCTGAACATTTCCAAATGCATTCTGGGCACTAAGGATGGTGTCCCAGCTGAACAACTGAAATGTTAGGGTCTCTATCATAGGCAGCAAGTTCTCCTCCCAATGGCAAAAGTGTCACGTGTGCAGAGAAGCAAGCAGACAAAAGAAAAAGACCACGGATAAGCTGATTCGGTGACAAGAGACGCACGGGTGCCAGTCTCACAGGGTAGTGGCTCCTGGTCAGTCAAGATGTGGCCATATCCAGGTCATATGAATATAATATAAATTCGCTTTTTAATGTTTTAAAGATTTATTTTGTATGTATGTGTGTGTGCATGAGGGCACGTGTGTGTGTGTGTGTGTGTGTGTGTGTGTGTGTGTGTGTAGGGAAGCCCCTGGAAGCAAGAAGAGGAAGTCAGATCCCCTGGAGTTGGAGGTGCAGACGGTCGTGAGCCATCTGATGTGGTGCTGGGAACCAGACTTGGGTCCTCTGGAAGAGCAACAATTGCTTTTAACCACTGAGTCATCCCTCCAGTGCCAAAAGTTTCTTCCTTTGCTGTTTCATTTGGTTCTTGTTGTCTTAAAAACATAAGAATTCAGTGGCCCTCTCAGCCAGGTACGCACCCGGTTGCTTCAGAGAAGCCCTCCCTCGGTCCTGCCTTGACACACATGCTGCCCTTCTGATGGGCAGAGTGATGGCCCCGGAGACGCTCTTGCCTCTGTCCTCAGGATACTGTGAATTGTTACATCCCATACAGAGGGGTGTAACTAAGGTTAACACAACATCAAAAGTGTCAGGCGTGCAGAGAAGCGACAGTGTGAGAGGCACTCTGTCTGTCGTTGCTGGCTTTGAAGGTGGACTGTGAGGCCACATGCCGAGGAATGCAGGCATACCCTCTTAGCTAGCAAGGGTCCAAGAGTAGACCGTTCCTTGGAGCTGTCCTAAGGATGTGCATAAATCCTGCCAACGCCTTGATTTTAGCCAAACGAGACCCAGGGCAGACTTCAGAACTATAGAATAAGAAATCAGTTCCCGTTATTTAAGATCTAGGGTTTGTGGTGATGTCTCAGGACAAACACCGTCCCCATTTGAATTTCCTGCTGTGGGTCACCTAAGACCATTAGAAAAATCAGGTATTTACATTACAATTCATAATAGTAGCAAAATTACAGTTATGAAATAGCAACAAAAATAATGTTATGGTTGGAGGGTCAACACACATCATAAGGAGCTCTACTAAAGGGTTGTAGCATTTAGGAAGGCTGAGAACCACTAACCCAGAACATTTCCGTGCTGTGACTATAGTAACCTCCCTCAGCCTGTGAAGTCCCTCAGCCTGTGAAGGCTTCTCAGGAGCCGTGATAAGCTCTGGGGTCTCTGTATGTCACCTTGAGTGGGCATAGTGACTCTGTTACAGACTCCACCGCCTTCCCATGCTGCCCTACCCATCCTTGGCAGCCAAGACCACGTCTTTTCATGTAAATTCATGTTCTATCACGTAACAGATATCCCATGCTTAGGAAAATGTATGGGCATTTGACAACCACGATAACAAAACCACACTCTTGCTAATCATTGGGCAGACAGGGAAAGCCCTCTTCTCCATGACGAGGCCTGGATGTCCCTCCACACCCAAGGCCGAGTGACACACTTAGCATCTCTAGATTAGGATCCACAACAGAAAGAGCACGCAAAGGAAAGCCACGCCTCAAGCTCCTCTCTTTCCACTGGCTTCCACCTGAAGCCACACCCAAAGGGGTGTGGCCACCGTTTCAGGTCCGCAGACCAGAGGCTGACAATTCCAGCTATTTTTAGGGCTGTGGTCCTCCAACTTGGTGCAAGGGGCTTGCTCGGAGGGCCCAGCCCTGAGAGTACCAGGTGGGGCGGGTGTGGAAAGGGAAAGAGAAGTATGTTTCTAGCAAGCCTGAGAAACGCTGCTGTAGGACCTGACTTTCGTGGTCTCAGGTTCTGACCACCTCCAGCCTCTCTGGATCGGTTATGCAGACTTCACTTCCGGCCCAGGCACTGGCCAGCATCGCTTACCCCAGGCTGCTGGAGATGAGGGGAAGCAACCACGCCTTCCTCTCTTCCCTAGGCATGGAGCCTTTCTGATGGGGCTGGAAGCTCAGGTCCTCTTCTGCCGTGGTCCTTTCCCAGGAACGATTACTAGGAACAGCTGCAACACCTCCCCCTTGTCTGAGCCCTCCCCCCCCCAGCCTGGTGATTAAAACAGACCAGCACAACTTGTGGGCCTGAGAAGCTCTGCCGCCACACAAGTGTGGTAACCCCAGCCGTCTTGGGAGCGTGTCCTTCAGGATCACATTACGGCGGCTCATCTACACGGGGTTCAGAACAAAGCATTAACTCTTACCAGAAATAAAACGCCATCTCTAGCTGATTGAATTGTCTCCGAAATCTGTCCCAGGGCTTGGATGCATGATCCCACCTGTCGGCAAAGCAAGGCTGTCTGCTCTGCCTCTCTCCCACCCTTCCGACTAGGGAATCCGTGGCAGAAAAGACGGTTCCCTGCGTGAGGGAAACCCTACCTAAACTATCCCCGGACACACACGGTCCATCTCTCTGTGGTGACAACTTGGTGAAAGCCACGGGCCCTGAGGAAAACGGGCACTTTCGTGGGAAAGATGATGGTAGGCCAAGTTTGCAGAGTGGGCTAGGCGGGAGCGGCAGGTCCTTACTGAGAGCCTCAGACATCCCTGCAATCTCTCAGGAAGACAAAGAGTCACATGACTGTGTAGACAGGTCTCCCCCCCCCGCCAGCCTCAGGCCGCCCCCATTGGGCGCCCTACACACACAGGGTCACACAGGCTAGAGAGTTCCCAGTGCCACTGTGTTTCAAAGTGTCATCCGCTATTTCTGCCTCCTGTCTGTGACTACACACACACACACACACACACACACACACACACACAAAAGCACGCACGCACGCAAGCACACACGCACTTCCATCACCAGCCCGGACATTTGGCAGCTCCCTCTCCAGTTAAATTCAAAATGGGACTTGCAATGTTTGGCGTCTGAGATGCGGGTACATCCCGCCACATTTCAGTCCAGATCCTCCTTGTAAAACAAGAGGTGTGAAATGCCCTTCCAGGCTCCCAGTTGTTCTAATCCCACGAAACTGAACTTTCTGCAGTCATTTGAGCAACATTTTTAAGTGTATCCAACGCTGCGTTCGAATTCTCTTCCCGGGACTGTTTTCATTCCAGATGAGCTGTAGCAGACCTCCGCAGTCGACAGAATTTCCAGGCAGGCATAAATATCAGTGCATGCACAGCCACTTACCCTGGAGAAGCTTCACGTACGCAGGGGGATTATTTTTAGAAACAGCCCAGTCAAAATGTTGTAGGAAGCAAAATCCACCAAGAATGAAATTGGTAGGCCAGATGACATTCTTTCATTTTATCTTCTATTTTTGCTTTCTCTCTAGACATTTCTACATATGAGTCAAAAGGAGCAAAAAGCCTTAAATGATGTCGACAGCGGGGAGAACCCGGTAGCCATGTTATTTCCCGACTCTTCTGTTCAAAGTAAACCCACACATAAAAGAGCTCACGCCTCCCTGCTTATGCTGCATTTCTTCAAAAGCCTCAGAGTGGAAGTGATCTGTGACCAGAGGGGAATCTCTAATAATACAAGTACATCACGGAACAAAACTCATTGAACATACCCTTGAACTTTGTTCCTGAACTGCTGGGACTTGGTCTGTCATTTTCCTTGCTATGGCCCCAGCAACCACGACTATGACGGGCCCATAATATGTGTTTGATGAAACCCGTTGCTTATGGGCTAAGGGTGTAGCTCAGGCGTAGAACACTTAACTGCCTGCTGCAAGTTCCTGGGTACAATCCTCAGTACTGGGAGAAAAGAATCACATGCCGTGCTCATGGGCTGTTATGGTGTAAGGATAGTATGAAATGTGTCACCCACAAGCTCACATGTCTGAACACCTGGTCCCTGGCGGGTCACACTCTTTTGGAAGGCTACTTTTAGGAGACGGGGCCTGGATGGAAGAGGTGGGTGACCGAGGGCAGGCCTTGGAGGGCTACAGACCAGCCCTCTTTCCAGTCTCTACCTCCTGATCCATCAAGATGAGAAGAACCCACACTGTAGCCTCTCGCCACCAGGAACCCAGTCATACCCTGCCCTTCAGACCTTGGTAAGTTGATGGTTCCCCCCAAAGCTGTGAGCCCAGACAAACCCTGCTTCCTTGAGGCTGCTTCTGCCACATATCTGGGCTCTAGCAACTAGAACAGTAACAAAATGCACGTGAGCAACTAGAACAGTAACTAAATGCACATGCCCTAGGGTGTTGCTAACTATGCTAGACTGTATCACTCAGCTCTTGCCCAACAATGCTTTGCAGACATTGTTGTTGGCTGTCTTTATTCTTTTGACTCTGTTCTGGGAAGGTGGTGCCTCGCAGTTCCCAAATAAATCACACACAGACACTTAATTCTTTCTTAAGAGTGCCTGGCCTTAGCTTGGCTTATTTCCAGCCAGTTTTCTTTAACTTAAATTGTACCATCTACCTTTTGCCTCTGAGCTTTTTCCTTTTCTTGCTTCTCCGTATCCTACTTTCACTTTTACTCTGTGGCTGGCTGTGTGGCTGAATGGCTGGCCCCTCCTTTCCCCCCTCCTTGATCTTTCTTGCTTCTCAAATTTCTCCTTCCCTTTATTCTCTCTGCCTGCCTGCCAACCCTGCCTATCCTTTCTCCTGCCAAGCTATTGGCTGTTCAGCCCTTTCTTAGACCAATCAGGTGTTTTAGGCAGGCAAAGTAACACAGCTTCACAGAGTTAAACAAAAGCAACATAAAAGAATGCAACACACATTAGCATCATTGAAACAAATGTTCCACAGCACAAACAAAGGTAACACATCTTAAACTACATTGTACAAAAAGGCATTTCTCTCCTGATCACTCATCTGTCGGTTGGCCAGAGTTTAGCTGATCTGGGTTTAGATCAGCTAGATGCAGGCAACTCCCCATCATCTATAATACCAGAAACAGCATGGATGCAGGCAGCTCCCCAACATCTATGATACCAGAAATACCATGGATACAGGCAGCTCTCCATCATCTACTGTACCAGAAGCAGCATGGATACAGGCAGCTCCCCATCATCTACTGTACCAGAAGCAGCATGTTTCTTCATAGAAAAGGAATACTGAGCCACAAGTTTCTCTGGAGCCTCCTTCCATATCTCACAGTATCCTACTGGCCTAGCAAGTCCCATAGCCAGCTCAGTAGCCCTGCGACAAGGACTCTTCA
The DNA here is from genome assembly GCF_017639785.1 of Mesocricetus auratus. Taxonomy (NCBI): domain Eukaryota; kingdom Metazoa; phylum Chordata; class Mammalia; order Rodentia; family Cricetidae; genus Mesocricetus; species Mesocricetus auratus. The sequence goes on from NW_024429204.1 coordinate 3,999,496, forward strand.
CAAAGAGGCAGAGTTGGAGTCGGGGGTTAAGCATCTCACAGAGGTCAGCATCGACAAACTTTGAATAAAGTGCTCCCTATTTAAAGAAACCCCCAAGGACCCCTCCAGTAGCTGACCAAAGGTATTTTTATTTCAGTTCAGCTAAGCACACAAAAATAAATACAAAATGACTTATGAAGTCTTGTGTTTGTCTTCTCAGCACTCTAAGAACAACTATACAAATTAAACTCAAAACTTCAAAGCCAATAAAACTCAAAGCAATATTAGCAGCACATCAAAGACTGCATGGCTTTGTTGAATCTAAATTGCTGCTTTCGGCTTGTGGGTGGTGTCAGGTGTGCCATGGGAGGACCTGCTTGGAAGACGCTCTGCCTGAAACAGCACTCTGCTGTCTTCTCACCATACTGAGCCTGATTCTGGACCTTTCTCATAAGACCTCTACTTGCTACCAGTGATTCAACAAGCAGAATGAATGGGGGGATAAGAGCCTGCTGTATTAAGTGACATCCGGGATAAATGGACAAAGGGATACGGGTTTTTTAAAAGATGATTATTACATTGAGACTTCAAAATATTTAAAGCTCTAGTCGAGACATTTTCAGAGAAGCAGACCAGAGTCTGAGGAGTATTTACACCAGAGCCACAGTTTGAACGTGTCCTCCAAAGTTCAAGTGTTGAAATGTGACGACCGGTGTGAATGTTGCGGGATATCTACACACCCTGTGAAGATGTATTGCTCTGGCTGAACAGCCAAGAGCTAGGCAGGAGGTATAGGCGGGGACCTCCAGGCAGAGAGAACCCTGGGAAGAAGAAGGCAGAGTCGCCGTTCAGATGCAGGGGAAGCAGCATGCGCAGTACGGAGAGATGAGGTACCGGGCCACGCAACAGAACTTGGGTTAAACTAAACGAGTTGACTTAAGTTGTAAGAGCCAGTGGGACAAGCCTAAGCTATAGACATAGCTTTCATAATCAATCGGGAGTCTCTGCCCTTATCTAGGAGATGGTAGGATGGAGAAAGATTCATTACATGCGATAGTATCAGAGCCGGCATCTTTCAAATGTACTTAGCCACTCTTTCCCTCTGGGTGAGACAGAGAGAGACATCACACGGTCCACAAGCTTGCCCTCCTGCCTTCTGTGGGGTCACAGTGTTCTTCTCTTCTAAAGGACGCAGTGGGGGCTAGAGAGATGGCTCAGAGGCTAAGAGCACCGGCTGTTCTTCTGGAGGACCTGAGTGCAATTCCCAGCAACTACATGGTGGCTCACAACCATCTGTAATGAGATCTTGTGTAAACATGCCAGAACACTGTATAAATAAATCTTTAAAAAAGAAAGCAGAGAGACTAAAGGATGCAGCGACAAGAAACCATCCCGGGACCCAAAAGCAGCCAACATCAGAAGACAAAACCTGCTGGCATTTAGGGTCTGGACGGCCCAGCCTCCCAAGTGATAACGGACCTTCCCCCTTTATACACCACCACCCCCACCCCCACCGGTGTTCTGTCACAGTAGCAGCATGGATTCAGACAGCCATTCTTTCCAGTCTGCCTTGAAACCAGCCCAGCTCCTTCTACGCCTCCATGCAGCTCTCGTGGTTTCTTGTATTCGCAGTTACCGACATGCCTACCATCCAAAGCTGGTTCTAAAAGCTTAAAAGTACCTTTGAATGACCATTAAAAAACAGACCAAAAAGCCGGGTGGTGGTGGCGCATGCCTTTAATCCCAGCACTCCGGAGGCAGAGGCAGGTGGATCTCTGTGAGTTCGAGGCCAGCCTGGTCTACAGAGCGAGTTCCAGGACAGCCTCCAAAACAATACAGAGAAACCCTGTAAGATGATTGCCAAGGCAGCCAGGCACCAGCCAGCTCCCCAGCAGGGGTCCTTACATCTTCCACAGACCAGTTTGCATTCTCGGTGGGTTTTCCTGCCCAACCACCTGGATCCTCCAGGAATTCAAATCCCCAGTGACAGAAGATTCAGAAGGAAAATAGTGGCTGCTGGTTCATCTTGAAGTCCAGAAAACACTGTCTTCAAGCTCTTAGAACTGCCTTGTATGAAGCTGGGTCCCATACACGCTAGGCGCTTCCTTCCATCCCAGGAAGAGTCCCATGCCTCCAAGTGGACTCCTTTTTGGCAGAAGTAGCCAGAGTTGGTTTCAGCACCCCCAACCGATAAATATTCCAACACGAGTTTCTAAACATAAACACTCTCAAACAAGGCAATGATTACAGGAACAAATGGAGCTGTGTCTGCCTTCAGGGTTCCCAAAACAGAAGTGATCTCATTCCCGAATGCTGTTTATGCTGTGCGCGCGGTCAGCTGCTGCAGCCCTGAGTTAACCCTTCCACTCCAGTTAAGTCTCCCAGCTCCAGAAGCTCCCGGGTTGCTGGGGATCAAGGTATGGCCACCTGTTGCTTCTGCGAGGCAGCCTTATGCTCGTCCAACTCGCCTTCAGATTCCCCAAACGGGTGTAACTAAAGCAAGAAGAGCTGAGAAAGAACCTCGGGCGAATCACCACGTCCTTCTGGTGTAGGTCTCGAGCAAACAATACTGCTAGCCCACTCCGTCTTTTCTCTGAAGTAGGACTACCCGCCACCCCGCTTCCCAAGACACATGCTCAGCCCTTCACAGTTTTGCATCTGACATAGGTCAAAGCCCACCGGCATCGCACAGACAGTGACTACTCAGAGTTTCCGATTCTACCCAACCCTTGTCATGCTTCTCACATGACAAAAATATGACAGGCCAAGTTCGCCACTAGAAAAGGGTCCCTGCTCTTAACCCCCACACCACCTTATGGGGAGGGGAGTAATCAGCCAGACAGCTCAAAGGGGACACAGTTCATTTGTGTCTCTTCTGGTACCTGTTACCAAGGGACCTGCAAAGCCACCAAGAGAAAAAAAAAAGCAACTATACTATCTGTATTTTATTTATTTTTACATAGGGTCTCCCTAGGTAGCCCTAGCTAGACCAGACTGGCCTCAAATTCACAGAGATCCACCTGCCTCTGCCTTCCTTGCGTTGGGATTAAAGATGTGCGCCACCGCACCCAACTTCACCTCAGATACCCGTCTAGACTCTACCCACTAGTTAGAACTATTAATTAAGTTCTCTCAAAGCTAACGAAGCCCCTCCCCCTGCCACAGCTAAGAGACCGCTTGAGGATTTTAGGATAACATGGGAACCTGTGCTGCATTTTATGCATCTGCCTAGAAGTAGGCATGGACATGTCCTCTAAGATGACTGTGACCATGGTGACTTGAGGAAGAAGGGGACTCACGGCCGACACTCCGCCATCACTTAGGATACTGGTGGCATGACCAACTAGAGCAGGAACTATGCCGAAAGCACTCGGCACATATCAGTGGGTTGGGGGTTTAGCTCAGTCCTAGGAACCTCAGCTTCGCAGAGTTGGTCCACGTGGGTAAAACAAAACAGAAAGAAAGGATGCAGGCTTATTTTTAGGTTTTTGTTTTCTCCAGAAGCAAAGTGTTGAAATAAAAAAAAAGAAAACCAGATGGAAGTATCTTATTTCTTTTTTTCCTTCCTTGAAATACCAGAAAGATCCCATACTCCAGGGTTCATGAAGTGCAATTCAGATGTCTGCACAGCTGCTCAAGCCTGCAGAGGTGTGCACTTGGACACACACACACATGTACACACACATGCATGCACACGTACACACACACACAGAACATCTGTGTGTAAGCATACATGCCCAGCTCTGTCAAATGCCTGTTTTAGCTGTCTATAGTAACTAAGCTGATGTTCTCATGATATGAAGCACCCAAAATAGGCTGGAGCAAGGGCCCAGCGGTTGGGAGCACTGACTGTATTCCTGGAGGACCGGGTTTGATTCCCAGCCCCCACATGGCAGCTCATGTCTGTAGTTCTGGGGTATCTGATGCCATCTTATAGCTTTCACAGTCCCCAGGCACACACATGGTCCATAGACATACATGCAAGGGAAACGCCCATATACATAAAGATTTAAACAGTGCGAATGCCCAAGAATTTCATACCAGCCAGCTATGCAAACTGACTTCTCACAATGTGTGAGCCGCACGCAAAGCTCTTGGGACAGGAGGAGGTGTGTTAGCAGCGTGCCCAGCACCAGCTGGCTGGCCTCGTGAAACCCCACACTTAACTGGCTGGAGTTCTGTTCTCAGTGACTTTCCCTCTCTGCCACCCACACCCTCACTTCTCCAGCTAGATCCCTGGAGAAGCCAGCACGGCCCTGTCTGCGGGTAGTCCTGGGGTCCTGCCGACTCAAGCATCACAGTGGACAGTCCTCAGCCCCAGTCAACAGCCAAGAAACCTCAAGGTGCAGCCAAGGAGCAAACCCATACCAATAACATGAGAAACCCGAAGAGCAGAGGGGCTTCCGGGTCTGGAGAGGGAGGGGCGAGGGAAGAAACAGTTGGGGAGATGCGCTCTGCGCTCAAAATAGAGATGCTGAGCACACGAGACAGATCTCCATCTGCTAATCTGGAGAGACGCATTGCTTGGCCCTTATTCAATCAGCAAGGCTCCTTTCTCATACCCGTCCATGCGTTCCCACTGCCCCACATGCAGACGGCACCTCCCATGACAGGGACTGCCCTTAGCTCAGGGCAGAGCTACAGCAACCTACCCTCCCCCCACACACACACATACACATGTACACACACATACACACACACACACACATATACACACACACTCTACAGGCTCCTTTCTCATACCCGTCCATGCGTTCCCACTGCCCCACATGCAGACGGCACCTCCCATGACAGGGACTGCCCCTTAGCTCAGGGCGGAGCTACAGCAACCTACCCTCCCCATACACATACACACACACATACACATATACACACACATACACACACACACTCTACAGGCTCCTTTCTCATATCCGTCCATGCGTTTCCACTGCCCCACATGCAGACGGCACCTCCCATGACAGGGACTGCCCCTTAGCTCAGGGCGGAGCTACAGCAACCTACCCTCCCCATACACACACATACACACACACATATATACACACATACACACATACACATATACACACACATACACACATACACATGTACACACACATATATACACACATACGAACATGCAAACACACATACATACACACATGTACACATATACACACACATACACATGCAAACACACATACCCACACATACACATGTACACACACATATATATACACACATACGAACATGCAAACACACATACATACACACATGTACACATATATACACACATACACACATATATATACACATGCATACACATGTACACATATATACACACATACACACATACACACATATATACACATACATACACATGTACACATATACACACATACACATATATATACCCACACATACACATGTACACATATACACACACACATACACATGCAAACACACATACATACCCACACATACACATGTACACATATACACACACATACACACACACACTCTACAGGCTCATTCCCAAGGACTCTCTGAAAGCCTTCCCAGAGGGTATCCCTGTTTTCAGATGCTTAAAAATAAAACCCAGACTCAACCTGCCTTCAGTTCATCCAAAGAACATTCTGTTTGGAAGTCCGCTTTTTCATCCCTCTGCCTGGCCCTCTCTTCCAATCTCATGCCCAATCTCAAGCTCCCCTGGGCTCTAGGAACTGTCTACCAGGGGCACTGATATTAAAAATACCGCTACTGCCCTCCTGCAGAATAAACAAAGGCAACCCATCCCCACAGCGCCGCATTTCCAAGCAGAGCGGGCTATGAGCTTCTGAAGGGCTTCAATGTTTTACGCTAATATTTAATTTCAAGACTTATGAGACTCTGTTATTCTTGGACGGCCAGTCTGAGAACACTCTGGGGGTCCGTCACCTGCCAGCTTCGTGGACCGGCCCAAGGAACCATTTCTTTACTGTCTTTCTCTGCTGACACCAATAAACACTGGGGCAATCGTGTAGAACACAACACGGACACAAGATTTAGGTTCCAGAACCGTCATGGTCATTCATTTTGTTCAGTTTGGAGACAGGACCTCACTCTGTAGCCTTGGCTGGCCTGGAGCTTGCTATGTAGACCAGGCTGGCCTGGAACTCACTGCCTTTGCCTCCCAAATGCTAGGACTAAAGGCATGACCCCAAGATGGCCCACTCCCTCACTTTCCCAAAATGTAATAGAAATATTTAAGTGCTGGATTCTGGCTTCTTGTGAATTTTTTTAACATGTCTCTAACCCTTGCTATGTAGCCCAGGATGGTCTTGAACTTCTGATCCCCCCCCGCCGCGCGGCTTCCAGCACGCTGAATGCTGGAATTACAGAGTCCAGTTTGTACGACGTGACGGGGCTCGAGCCCAGGGTTCCATGCACGCTAGGCAAGCAAGCACTCTCCCCACTAAGCCACGCCCCTTCCAAGGACAGCTTCAGTTTATCACAGCGTCTCTGCTCTGCTGGGGACATGGCACCAGAGATGATCTGCTGGGGACATGGCACCAGAGATGAGACAAAGTCGTCCTTATAAGGCTTAGGGCATAATGAGGAGGAACATTCGTTACACAAACAGCTGTGCTGTTATTATCACCATTTGTTTTAAAAAGAGATATATTCATTAGCAAAATTCCCCTCCAAGTGGGGGGAGACCAGCAGCAGGGCAAAGTTCACACAGCCTGCTGCGTGTCCCAATAGGAAGCCTTCCCCTCATGCTTGTGCCCAGAGAAAGTCACACTGCACACCATACGACTCATGCAAAACACACCAGTTTGTATTTCGCCAAAGCCATTATGCACAGTATCGCAGAAAGAGAGCTTTCTTTATGGAGACCCGGCTCCTGAGGGAAGTAGCTGGCTGCCTGATTGCTCCATCTTAATGTCTGCTTTCCAAGGTTCCTGCGACCTCCTGACCCCTCCATGCTCCACCACCTCCATGGACTGGACACCAATCCCCATAAAATCATTTCTATTCCTTCTGGCTGCATAGATTCCAATTGCTCACATTTTTAAATAGGTTTCCCAGAGACAGAAAGAAATCTTTCCAATTTGAAATATCAAGAGACAAACTCGAGTTATCTGTTTGACTGATCAAACCACCCCAGTTAAAGAGTCATTCTAGCCATTGCCCGGTCCTTACCCATGGAGAAGACGGGCTCACCACTCCTACTGCCACTGCGAAAGCCTGCTGCCCATGGCAAGAGATCAAACCCAGGCCGGTTATCGCTGGAAAAAGACGTTACTCAAATGCTGAGCTCTGCTGCGGTTTTTTTCTCGTTGCTGTGCTGTATATTTCTAAAGTGGTTGAGAATCAGCTTGCCGCAAGTGTGCATGCACACACACACACACACACACACACACACACGCCAACCGCCCTTAGAGAGCCTCGACACGATTTCCTTTTAGAAAGGGCAGACAAGGAAGAAAGCCTCATAAAGACATAACTGCTGAGTCACAACCGCCTCCTGCCACCGGAGCAGACAGACAGACAGACAGCTGCCGAGCTGTAGGAAGGTGTGCAGCAAAGTCAGGGCTGGGCTTGTGCCTGGAGCAGCCTGTGGTGTACGCTGAACGCTGAACGCTGTCCACCACGCTGTGTGGTGTACGCTGTATGCTGAACGCTGTCCACCACGCTGTGTGGTGTACTCTGTACACTGCATGGGGCATAGCATGTGCTATATGCTGTATGGCATATATTGTATCCTGTATGTTGTATGGTGCGTGCTATATACTATGGGCTACATGCTATACACTGTACACTGTATGCTGTATGATGAATGGCATATGATATACAGTGTGTGCTGCACACTGTATGATGTATGATGTATGTTGTATCCCGTATGCTATATGGTATGATGTACAGTGTGTGCTTCATATTGTATGATGTACGGTGTGTGCTGCACGCTGTATGATGTATGATGTACACTGTATGATGTATGATGTACGGTGTGTGCTGCACATTGTATGATGTATGATGTACGGTGTGCGCTGCATGCTGTATGATGTATGATGTATGGTGTGTGCTGCACATTGTATGACATATGGTGTACGCTGTATGATGTATGATGTACGGTGTGTGCTGCACGCTGTATGATGTATGATGTATGGTGTGTGCTGCACATTGTATGACATATGGTGTACGCTGTATGATGTATGATGTACGGTGTGCGCTGCACGCTGTATGATGTATGATGTACAGTGTGCGCTGCACGCTGTATGATGTATGATGTACGGTGTGTGCTGCACGCTGTATGATGTATGATGTACGGTGTGTGCTGCACATTGTATGACATATGGTGTACGCTGTATGATGTATGATGTACGGTGTGCGCTGCACGCTGTATGATGTATGATGTACGGTGTGCGCTGCACGCTGTATGATGTATGATGTACGGTGTGTGCTGCACGCTGTACAGTTGTAGTGAACGCACCTTGGCTCCTGCAGGCAGGAAGCAGTCACACAATGGAAGAGCAGAGAACAAGGAGCTCGCTGACCCATCAATCGAGCACACTGCCCCTTTCAGAGTATCCGGGCTGTTCCTGCTGCCCTGCCCTTCCCACCCCAATAACAGCACTTTCCATCTGGCCTCCCAGGTGCAGGAAGCCTCTTCCACACAAGGCCCATGTGTGCCGTTGAACCTCACTCTCTTTCCTAGTCCTGCCCTGCTGTGGCCCTGCTAGACGGGGTTGCCTTTATCTTCTAGGTTTCACCCACAGATGCCCCCGAGAGTTGATCTTGAGCCATAGTGCGATCCAAAGCTCGAAACGTTTCAAATAAAACCTGGTGTGCACGTCTGTAATTCCAGCGCTTGGGAAGTAGAGACAGGAGGATCAGGAGTTCAAGGCCGGCCTCAAACACATAATGAGTTTGATGCCAGCCTAAGCTATGAAAAGTCTGTCTTAAAAAATGAAGCGAACACCCCAGCACTTGGGAGGCAGAGGCAGTCAGATCTCTGTGAGTTCGAGGCCAGCCTGGTCTGCAGAGTGAGTTCCAGGACAGCCAGGGACACAGAGAGAGACCTTGTAGCAAAAGAAGTTTTCAAAGAAGCAAAACGACGCTTCATAAATTTATTTGCAGGCATCCGATACAGGGGACAGCAGTCTTGAAGAGCGAGGACGCTGACAGGTACCAGACCAAGACTGACAGGCACCCCTTGATTACACTCTGGGGGGCGGGGGCGCGCTGCCCACTACAAGTGAAAAACAAAACACTCCTTTTATGGACTCTGAGTAACCTGGCCTTGCTCCATCTATCCCTTCGGCCTCCCTTCACGTTCGTTAGACAAATGCAGTCTCATCTGTATTAGCTGCTCCCTAGAAATGACAGCCGGGATTCAGCACCATCGCACCAGCCAGCCTCAGGGCCGTGGCACCTGCCGTAACGTTTGGGCTAAGCATCCCCTAGCAAGACCACCCTGGTCGTCCAATCCAAAGCTGCTTGTTGTGCCAGCCCAGTAACTCCAGATTCAGTAACTCTGATTTCCTCGTTCCATTTATTAGTTCTAAAACAATCTCATCTTTTAAAAACAAAAACAAACAAGCAAAAAAAAAAAAACCACGTCTTGATCCTTGGCTGATTATGAGGTGTCCTTCTGTATGCTGTGAATATGTGTTGCTTTTATTGGCTGATAAATACAGCTGATTCAGCCAATGGTCAAGCAGAATAGAGCTAGGTGGGAAATCCAAATAGAAATGAAGGAAGAAAAGAAGGCGTAGCCAGGGAGACACCTCATAGCCGCCAATGAGGTAAGATGCCAGAACATTACCGGTAAGCCACAGCCACGTGGTGATACACAGATTATTAAAAATAATTATTAAAATACATTTATAAGAGAGAGCTAGCCGGTAATAAGCCTGAGCCATTGGCCAAACAATTATATTTCCTATCAGCCTCTGAGCGATTATTTCATAAGCGGCTGTGGGGGCCCGGTGGGCAGGAGAGAAGAAGGTTCAAGGGGACTGGGGGAGACAGAGAAAAAGTTTCAACTACAACTGGCTTATTTCACGTCTTGATTCATACTTAGCTGCCCAATAGAAGCTCTTCAGTCAATATGTGCACTACGGGAGGATGACATTTGTCAATCGCGGGGGATGTGTGCGTGAGGGCGCGCTCATACCTCGGCGTGCACGTGAGGGGTGGAGGACAGCCTCTTGGTCCTCGGCTTCCCTCCTGCTTGATGCAGATTCTCTTTTGATTGACACCACACACACCAGACGGCTGGGCCGGTGCACTTCCTGGAATCCCCCTGCCTCTGCCTCCCTCCAGTCTTGCCACAAGAGCATGGGTCTCACAAGCACACGCGCCTGGCTTTATGTGGGTTCTGGGGATTTGAACTCAAGTCCTAACTTGAGTTGATTATCTCAGTTCACTTATGAGTATCACCTCACCCCACTTCTGATCAGACAGGAGGAACGGAAGCATCAAATGGTGAGGCAACTCAGCCTTAGACTTTTGTGCGGGATTTAAAGATCAGTTTCCAAGTTCCCAGTGTGCCTTGAGTTCTGGGGTGCGTCTGGTATTTAACCATTTGGGACATTTAAAAATCTAGCAGACTTTCTTTAGAATTTCAACCTAAGATCCACGGTGGCATTAGACTTCAGATTTTGCATATGAAGACACACCGTTTTGTGCAGCCTCTCTTCAGCGATTCTAAGTGCGTTCTATCCGCTAACTGGGGAGTGCGAGCATTAGTGGATCATCTGGGGGCAGAAAGGGCCCTGTTTTCAAGTGTGTGCTGAACTGTGTGTCTCCTGCCTCCTGCAACTCTCCCTCCACCTGGGAAGACGGCTTCACGCTGCTGTCCCCGAGGCTGACAGCATGTCCCTTTGGCTCTGTCAGATCCCCAGCATGGGCTGTCTGCTAGCAGAAATATCATCTGGAGTAGTTTCCCATTTTCCGACTGAATTCTGACTTGTGCAGCTTACAATTCTCTTGAAGATACAAATGCAGGGGGAAAAAATCCAAGTGAAAATTCACAATAGGGGCTGGAGAGATGGCTCAGTGGTTAAGAGCACTGGCTGCTCCTCCAGAGGTCCTGGGTTTGATTCCCAGCACTCGTGTGGCGACAGTCTGAGGGGGATCTGACACCCCCTTCTGCCCTCTGAAGGCACTACACGCAGGCAGTGTGCTAGCCACGCATGCGGGCAAAACACGGATGCACATAACATAAAATAGGATGATCTCTACGACTCACAGTGGACCCTGACATGTCTCTGAAATCAAAGGCACAGACACAGACAGACCAATGGAACGCGCCAAGCTGAGGAGCTCCTTGACAGCAACTGAGTGGAGGTCTCTCACAGACCGGGAGAGGATGCTTTCACACTGCACATCTGGTGGCAAGCTACAATCCAAAGTAGATAAGCAGCTTAACAGGAAGAAAATAGATGCACCATTTGTTTAGTGTGCCAAGAACCCAGATGCTTATTTCTCAAAAAAAAAAAAAAGATACACATATATAGTTATATGGAAAAATATCCGTCACTTATAAGGGAAATGCAAGCTAAACTGCAATGGTCTGCCCCCTTCGCATGTTAAAAAATAGCAGCAAGAACGTGGGGAAAGAGACCCTTGAACAGTGTTGGCGGGAATAAAAACTAATACCGCAGCATGGAGAACAGCACGGCCATTCCCACAGACCGACAGCAGAATGGCCAGGACCCAGCGGGCTCTTCAGGGCATATTCTCAAATGAGCGGTATGTCAGAATCAGGCATGGTGGGGCATGCCTGTAACCCCCAGCCATGGAGGGTCTGGAGCTAAAGGTCATCAAATTAGAAGAAATGAAAGCTAGTGTGTCAAACACACATCGTCACTGTTGCGTTCGTTACAACATCGTAGTCAACACAGTCAACCTAACGGACGCCAATGGATGAAGGGTTTTTAAAACGTGGTGGCGAGGGGCCAAGTGGGACGGGGTGCTAGTGGACCTTAAAAGAGAATGACATTCTGCTGCTTGTGACAGTATAGACGGCCTTGGAAGACGTTATGCTAAGCTGGGCTCAGGAAGATTCACACAGAACCATCACAAATGGTCTACCGAGCTAAGATCGTAGCAGTCCAAGCACAAGGAGGGTCACCAGAGGTGGTGGGGTGGGAGGATGGGGAGAGAGGCGTTCCAGGTGTGAAGTTAGACAGGACAATGGAGCTCAGACAGATACTGCACTGCAAAGTGACTGCGGTTGATGAAGTACTCTGTAATTCCAAACTGCCAAGAATGTTCTCACCACAAAAGAATAAAAGGACATGTGAAATAATATATTAATCAGTTTGATTTAACCATTCTATAATGTAAACACATATGGAAATATCATATTATAGTCAATACATTTAATTATGATTTGCCAAGCCAAAGCCAATTTTTAACTCATGTTGGCGATGGCGCAATTAGGAAAATGCTTTCGATTTGGTGTGGATGAGATTATAAATTGTCGGGTTTTCTGATGGGAAGCCTGGTGGTACTGGTGGCACAAGTCAGAAACCACAGTGTGTATATAGGTTGAGTTCTGCACTTTCACCCTGAGAAATCTCTCTAGGAAGCAACCTGTCAAGTGCCCAAGACCAGTGCACAACACCCACCGCAGAGTGCGCATTAGTAAAAGCAGAAGACAAAACTACAACACCCACCGCAGAGTGTGCATTAGTAAAAGCAGAAGACAAAACTACAACAAAAACGGCCATCAACAAGGAACTGCTGAGTTACAGCACACCCATGCCTACAGGAACCCCCAACAGCTGCTGAAATTCTGCCTGTTCATGTCTGTACATGTCATGTCTGCACATATCATGTCTGTACATGTCTATGCATGTCTGTACATGTCTTCACACAGAATCTTACCTAGAGCATGAGTTAAGTCATTAAAGCAGCCTCCAAGCTACATGTGCAACACTTGCAAAGTTTGGCATTGTTCTTTACCAACGGCAGTTATTTCGTAACCGGTCGTTGCAAATGGTGCTTCTGGGTGGCAGGAAAATATGGCGGTGACAAGGTTTCAGCTGCTCGGGAGGAACAGTCACGGAAACACAGTAACAGAACTGTCTTAGTGTCAACATATCTGTGTTTAAGAGAATCACATACATAAGATATTTGAAAATTTCAAGTATTTTCAACACCATTCTGCATTTATTTTACTCAACTTTGCCCCCCCAAAAATCACTGTTTTCCCTTTTCTATCATTTTCTCATAATGTCCAAGTTTTCTCAATTAACTCAATCACAGAAACATAAGTATCTATATGCCAGTGCTTCATTTGACAGGGAAAGGCCAACAACCAAGGGAGGGAGAAATCAGGGAGCAAGCCCGGAGCCTGGGAGTCCAGCCGCCAGTCACCTGCCCACCTACCAGGTAATGCCCTGACAGAGCATGCAGCTTGCAGAGAGAGAAACACGGAAGGAAACAAGCCGATCCCGAAAAGTGAAATCTAGAAAAGAAAAAAGACCACAGCAAACAAATGCAAAAAACGGTTGTCGGGCCGGGCGTTGGTGGCGCGCACCTGTAATCCCAGCACACGGGAAGCAGAGGCAGGTGGATCACTGTGAGTTCGAGGTCAGCCTAGTCTACAGAGTGAGTTCTAGGACAGCCTCCAAAGCTGCAGAGAAACCCTGTCTCAAAAAAACCAATAAACAAACAAAACACAGTGATCAGAACCCAATTCACTTTTTCACTGGCCCAGAGTCATTTGCAACTCAGGGGTTGCCATTTGAGCCTCATGAGTCCTCAGAACAAAGGTGTCCTTGCTTCCTGCAGCGCGGGCCATGAAAGGAACCACAAAACTCGACAAACCCACAGGGAGTTTATTTGGAAAGGGGGCGAAGGGAGGAGTAGGTGTTGACCAACGGGAAAGGAAGAGGGAAGGGAAGAGAAAGGAGGTAAAGAGACTCAGAGACAGAGAGAGGACAGGAGAGACGAGGGAGACAGGAAAAGCCCTGTCTGAACCAGGGGAGCCCCGGGAAAGAGAGAGCAGAAAGAGAGCATAAGTGGACGGCGTCTGTCGTTTAAAGGGGTCCTTTGCACCTGGGCTGACCAGGGCACTGCCTGAGTGCATTCTGCCAGGTGACAGGGGCGGCCAGCATAACGCCTGAGTCCTTATAACTGGTTCCTAGTTACAGGAAAGAGACCACCACCCACTCGGCTCCACTTTCTCATTCCTCAATACAACCCCAAGTGCATAACAGAAATCTAAAAATAACCGGGCCTGCTGGAGCCTAAAGGCCGAAAGCTGAGATTGTCCCAGGCTTCGCTCCGGCAGTGTGGAGGGGCTTTGGGGATGGGGGGGTTCATTTGCTGCTGCTGCTGCTGCTGCTGCTTCCTACACCAAAAGAAGCTTGCAGAATTGGAACTGAAATCAGTGCAGTTCGGGGGACGGTTTGCTCTGTGCTATCCTGGAGAAACACCGTCGCTGCTATTTTGGATGTTTCAGACTAATGGCGAACGTATGTAGAAAAGATAACAATAATACAATAAACACCAACAAAACACTGAGAGCCGGAAACCAAGCCATGAGCCCAGATGTATCAACTAGAACGGTTTTAACCAGTATCCTTTTCCCTGGGATGGGTTTACTAATCATATAACAGAGCGGTTGCTGTTTAATTCCATTATTTCCCCTAACAATCGGCCACACAGTCAACCCCAGTGCTAATATTTCCCCATGTCGAGTATCACGCTGGAGTTTTCCCTTAAGCAGCTTACAGTTTGAAGGGAGGAAGAAATACATAGAAACCAGAAAAATTGTGGAAAAGGGAGAAATTAATGTTGGAAAGAGAGAAGCACGCCTTTTTTTTTTTTTTTGGTATGTAACATGATTAAGCTGGCAATCTGCCCCTACGTACATGGCCAAAAGAAGTTGTATAATACATATTGTATATCTAACAAACCCAAAGGAGTCTGCCTACAAATGATCTAGGATATGAATTAAGAAAGGATTTGAGATAGAGTTAGTATGCCAAAGTATGTGCTATCTCCACACGCTGGCAATCAAGGAAAAAAATTAAAATTAAAAAATAGAGTTTACCATGTTAATGTTTTAAACATGGGGAGATGGCTTGGTACACAGACAGCTTGCCATGGAAGTCTGAAGGCCAGATCACTGGTCCCCCAAACCCATGTGAAAGCCAGGAGGGTGTGGTAACCTGGGTGCTGAGGAGGCAGAGGTGTGGGACTCCCAGAGCACACTGGCTCTTCATCAGAGTGATGGAAGCAGCAAGCTTGAGTCCAGTGAGAGGCCTGACTCAGCCTATGAGGTGTCCACACATGTGTACCTGCACATACACACACACACACACACACACACACACAGACATGTAAGGATATAGTTAACAAAAGATGCCGAGACTTCTCTACTGACAATGTTGATGTGATAATAAGAGAAAACACAATAAAACAGATAATGCACGGGACATGTGAGCTACTGAGGTATAAGTTCTCTCAGTGTGACCCAGCCATCCAACTGAGTCGTGTCCAAAGTCTCATCAGACTGCTCTTTGCAAAAATTTACACATGTGGGCCAACGGGATGCTGAGTGCAGATCACAGCCTGAGTAGGATGGAAAGAATCACCTCCCACAAGTTCTGACCTTTACATCAGGCGGTGGTGGCGCACGCCTTTAATCCCAGCACTCGGGAGGCAGAGGCAGGAGGATCTCTGTGAGTTCGAGGCCAGCCTGGTCTACAGAGTGAGTTCCAGGACAGCCAGGGCTACACAGAGAAACCCTGTCTCAAACAACCCCCCCAAAAAAGTTCTGATCTTTACACACACATGCATTGCACACACACATGCACACACATGTGCACACACGTGCGCTGACTCACATATTTCTGAAAAGAGCATAACACGGAGTAAGTTCGTTCCAAAACTCTTTGCTTCTTTCTATTAACGCTAAATTCATCTACCCCACAAGCCAGCAATCTATTCCTGTAGACCTGTCCAAAAGAAAAGAAAATTGACTGAAGGATGTTGGGAGCATTTGTAGAATCATCCAAGTGTCCATTAGCAGGGGAATATGCCAACCAGATATTGACACGATGGTACCCTACACAGCAATAAAAGAGAGCACACTGCAGAGATGGCCGACAGCTGAGAGCATCGTGCCGAGAGGAAAGAGCCAGAGCCCAGAGACAGCAGACTGTAGGATGCCACTTACTCGAAGTTCAAGGCCGTGTTAAATAACCTACAGTGAGGGAGGCCAGAGCGGTTAACATCATTGGCGGTAGACGGTGGTTAACAGCCAGCCCGGAGTAGGAGGGAGATTCCTGGGGATGGTGGCTGTCTCATAGGGATGTGAGGTGTGAAACTCCACCAGGCTCCACCACCCAGGGGTTTTGCGTTTGTGAATGATGGATGAGATCACGGGAAGAAACAGGAAGTGGGAAATGTTACAAGAGAGACGTGTATAAAAGGCTGCAGGGACAGCGAAGCTTCCAGGGTGGCTGTGGAGGGTGGGACAGGACAGAAATCACTAAACACAATGCATCAAGGAGCTAGAAAAAATGTGTGCGTGTGTGTGTGCATGTGTGTGCGTGTGTGTGCGTGTGTACACGTGTGTGTGCGTGTGTGCGCGCGTGTGTGCGTGTGTGCGTGCGTGTGTGTGCGCGTGCGTGTGCGTGTGTGTGTGCGCGTGTGTGTGCGCGTGTGCGTGTGTGCGCGCGCGTGTGTGCGTGTGCGTGTGTGTGCGTGTGTGCGCGTGTGTGTGCGCGCATGTGCGTGTGTGTGCGTGTGTGCGTGTGTGCGCGTGTGTGCGTGTGTGTGCGTGTGTGCGTGTGTGCGCGCGTGTGTGTACACGTGTGTGTGCGCGTGTGTGTGTGCGTGCGCGTGCGTGCTAGAATGCATACGTAAAAATATATATTCTAAATATACATAGATCATATAGTTTTTAAATGTAACAAATGGTAGGATTACATTTAAATTTTTTTCTCTTCATACTTTTAGGGTTTTCTTTTTTAAGAGTAGAATGGATGAACAGGCTGTATTTTTTTCAAACCTCTCTCTAATCACTAGGCAGCATTCCAATTAAGACGAAGAGGGATGGGCGCGCTGTCCATACTTCACCCATGAGCAGCATTCAGAGCTGGCTTTAGCCTACACTGTGGACACTGGTGGCCAGGAACATTCCCAAAGGCATCAGGGCCCCTTACATCCCTAGACAGAATCCCAGGCCTGAGTCCGCATGACTGTTTGCAATTCTGTATACGTGGCAGTTGTATAATATAATTGTCTAACATTCAATCGGCTAACTCGGTCTACCGTACGTGCTCTGCCTCACCCCAGGTGGCATGCTTGTTTGATGGGCATTTGAGGGATCTGGATACGACGCCAGCGAGTCTGAGAGTTTACAGGACATAGCGAAGAGGTTTGTAATACTTTCCAAGAGTAGATAATTGAGGCTGTCCCCGGGTAGACAGGACCACCGGGCTATTCCCATCCCCCTCTGAGAAGACTCACCTAGTGTTGTTCACCGATGGGGACGCCTGAGGAGCCCTGCACTGCCATGCGTTGGAAAAGGGAACACGGCAGGGGAGCAGTAAGATTGGAAATGTGTGTGCTCAGAAACCAGACTATTCGAACCACCTCCCAGCCGTGACCCATGACCTGCGTGACAGAGGGAATGTGTGCACGCAGAAACCAGACTATGTGACATCACCTCCCAGCCTGACCTGTGTGGCCGAGGTCCTTGTTGCCATCTGCTCTCCAGTTTCCAGATTTGGGGTCTCTGGTGCTAAGGGCTAGGAGGCCACAGGCAGAGGAAAGAGCCCCATTCACTCAGCCTGGGATCTGCTGCCTCCTGTAATGCTGACTCACCTCCTCTGTAAAGTTCCCCACAGACCGCAGAAGTCACTACCTCGGTGTGACAGGTGACACTGAACCTCTAGGGATCTGACTTAAACTTTGTTTGTCTTGTTTACTTCTTTTTGAAACCTTAACCTTTTGCCCCAAAGTTATAAAACTGGAAATATGTATGTTTTCAAACAGTCCCTGCCTCTCAGGGAGTAAGTTCACGGCCAACAACTCCGACTGTATGGCAGCTTTCATATCCATTTCATGGGCCAGCCTCAACTTCCTGCTGAGGGAACAGTAACTTTTGCAGAGCACTTATTATTCACACACACACACACATACACACAAGCATGCATGCACGTACACACTCATACACACAAGCACACATGTGCACACACATATACACATGTGCACATGCATATGCATGCATGTACACACACGCATGTGTACACATGTGCACACAATGCACACACATACACATGTGCACACATATGTAGATATGTATACACATGTGCACACACGTGCGCACACATACATACATGTACACACATGCACACACACACATACACACACAGGCACACTGTGTACACCCACCCCTTTCTGTGAAGGACTTGAAGTTTGTGGTGAATCCATGCTGTAATAAATTGAAATGGGAACTTTAGATCACGTTTAGGTATGCCCTGTCATCAGTCCGTCTGTGAAACACGCCCCGTCACATCATTCCTCATGTGCGACCTCCCAAAGTTCAAGAAGCCTGCCATGCTTCCACGCACAAAAGCTGCATCCCAGACTGAAGAGAGGAGACAGCACCACAGGCTTGCTTTTCACAGGTCGGAACTTCGTCGTCTGGCTACCTTTAGCTACAAGATAAGGGGAAAGGCCGCACTTTTAACTGGGCCATTGATGTCCTGAACTGAATCAGTTCCCGTTGAAAAACGGGAAGGGGTGGACATAACACGGAGCCTATTCACAGGGAGTGCCACACCAAGGAAAACACGAGCAGGGAGCTGGGTGTAGCGACACACACCTATAACCCCGGCACTATGGAGGCTGAAGCAGGAGGATTACCAAATTCAAGGGCCGTGGAGTAAGACTGCCTTGAAGGAATGCATGCATGCATGGTGGGTCGTGACCCGGTGGCTGCTAGCACTCGGGGGAACGGCATGGCCTCCGCTGCATTGCGGCCGAGCTACACGAAGAGAAACAGGGGGAGAGAGGCTGATTGGCCTGCGGACCTCGGTTCACGCGCCTGCCCGGAAATGATTCATAGCACATTTGGGCCACGAGGAGCTGTAAGTGCTGTAGACTACATGTATAGGCCCACTTAATGCTGAACCCTGACCCCACAGCAACTGCCTCCAAGAGGTGGTTAGGAATTAGTGTCCTCCTTCCGGAGACCCGCCCCCTTGCTGCCTCTGCCATCTGGGGACACCACGAGAAGGCAGTGTGCACACACCAGGCGGCTGGCTCCCAAGACTCGGAATGTGCTGGAGCCTCCACAACCGTGACAAATAGATTCCTGGGTTTTGTCTGCCTTAAAAGAACATGGTGCCTTTCCCTCCCGTTCAAACCATGCACACTGTGATTGTTGCTCTGAGGTGGATCTGCACAGAATCTTCTCCTGTTGTCCCTGCAACAAGTGTTAAAACAACAACAAAAAAAGCTGACGGCTCCCGAGGTTGACCCCAAGGGTGGCTGTTGGCCTCTACTTGCATGCACACACACACATGCCTATGAACACACACACACATACCTATGAATACACACACATACATATGTCTACAAACGCACACACATATGCCTGAGAACACACACACATACACACACAGACTCACACACACATGCCTATGAACACACACACAGACTCACACACACATGCCTATGAACACACACACATACACACACATGCCTATGAACACATACACACACAGACTCAGACTCACACACACATGCCTGTGAACACACACACATACACACACAGACTCACACACATGCCTGTGAACACACACACATACACACACAGACTCACACACATGCCTGTGAACACACACACATATACCTATGAATACACACACATACACATGTCTACAAACACACACACATATGCCTATGAACACACACACATACACACTCATCTACGGATACACATACACATATACCTACAAACACACACACATATGTCTATAAACACACACACATAGACCTATGAATACACACACATACATATATGCTTACGAACACACACACATATGCCTACAAACACACACACACACAGACAGACACTCACACATGCCTATGAACACACATACACACGCCTACGAATACACACACACATATGCCTACAAACACACACACATATACCTATGAATACACACACATACATATGCTTACACACACACACATATGCCTACAAACACACACATATGCCTATGAACACACACATACCAATGAACACACACATATACACATACACACATGCCTATGAATACACACTCACATAGCCTACAAACACACACATATACCTATGAATACACACACACATACTTACGAACACACACACACACATACACTCACACACATATGCCTATGAACACTCACACTCAACTCATACACTCACACACACGTGTTTATTGGAAAGATTTTTAAAGGTTTTTTTGTTGTTTTTGCTGTTTCCCTTCTCAGCATTTGAAATATCTTTCTAATTTTTGTGAGAGTCTCTGCTAAGAGAACACCGGTGAATTATCCTTAGTCACTAGGACAAGCTAATAGGAGACCACAGACAGGAAGCCTGGGTCACCTGCTGCCCCTGGCCTTGACAGGGTACGCCCCCACCCCATCCACCCCACCCCCCACCCCACCCCCCACTCCACCCCAACCCCGTGAGAACGAAGCAGGAAGAAGCAGAGACCTGAACTGTTGCAAGGTTTTCCCGACCACGTGACATTTGCCACACAGCAGTTCAAGGGTGTTAAACTCCATCCCCAGAGGGAGAAAGGTCACCTCTACTGCCTGCCGTCTAGATATGAGAACTAGACTCTGCTCCCAGTGACTCTCCAGAGAGACAACTTCACTCACAACAAGCAGAGCCCAGAGAACAAATCCAAAAATGGTTCCTGTGTAGGCTGTGGGGTGGTGGTGGCACACACCTTTAATCCCAGCACTGGGGAGGCAGAGGCAGGCGGATCTCTGTGAGTTTGAGGCCAGCCTGGTGTACAGAGCGAGTTCCAGTATGGGCTCCAAAGCCACACAGAGAAGCCCTGTCTCAGAAAGAAAAAAGAAAAAGGTTGCTGTGTCGTCTTAGATACCGGGGAACTAGAAGGCACTCCACTGGAAATGCCTCTAAGCTTGTCCCTCAGGTGCTGGTGAGCAGGTGACGGTATTTATACAAGACAAGTGTGTGCCTTTCTTTTCCAAATAATACATGCTTTGCTTTGGGGAGCGGTGCAATTACCAACACTCCCCTTTCCCTGTGACCCACAACTCATACCTGCATGGTGGCCTGCGTGCCAGAACGGAAAATTCTGCCTGAGGACAGGAAGCAACGCTGCAGGCCATCAGCAGGGCTGTCTCTAATCTGCTCACGTGGATTCCCGTTCTTTCCCTGTCTCCCTCGAGAGGAACTCTTTGTGTGGCTGTCTTGGATGCCTTCCTAGGAGGCCCTGTACAAGTGGGAAGAGCATTGTACCACTTCCAGGGATGCGGCAATACGGTGGACTATGGACCATCAGGGATACCATGCTCACCCATCCTAAGGCTTCTCTGCAGGGACAGCATACTTGGAGTATTGAGACGGACGTGGAAAGGACATTGTCAAGCCTGGGGGTCAAAAAACGGGGAGAAGAGATCCTGGTGTTTATGGGACAGAGTATCCTGAGGTTCTTCAGAAAGGAGAGTCAGGTGGGAAGTTTTGAAAAGTCTTTTTCAAAATGGGACAAATCAAGAGAAGACGCGGAGGCTGTGGGAGTGAGTCTTCTCATTGCTGTGGCTAAAGTTTGACAAGAAGCGGCCTAAGGGGACTGCATTTGTTTTGTCCACAGCATCTGTCAGGGAGGGTGTGGTGACTGAACACCGTGTCTGTCACACAGGGCGTGGTGGCAGGACACTAGCGCCCTCCCTGGTCTATGTGTGGAGACCCCACATGCATCAGGATGTATAGCCGCAGGCTCCTCTGCCCCATAAGCATACCCACCAGGTCCCGGGAGCCAGACACTAGAGAACTACCTACCGGCTACTCCTAGCCCCTCCCCCGCTCCAGGGTCAGATGTCTAAGTAGCAGCCCTGGCATCATTTGCTCTCTGGCTGACATCTTAAAGCCTAAGCGATCCCCGGCCTCTCCGAGGCTGCTCTCCTGGTGCCGCGTGTGTCTGTAAATGGAAACCCCACATAGCCAGTGCCTCTGGCAGGGACTTATTATATTAATCTTTTCCTCAGCGTCCCACATCCAAGCCTCCCTGTGACATCCAATGGCCACTTTGCACCAACTCCGCTGCCGTCTCCAGACCAGGTCGCTGCTCCCTCTCGAGGGGATTGCTTTAATTCCCCCTCCCTGCCTCCTCACTTCCTCCCCCCCGCGCCCCGGCATCCTGCCCTTCACACAGACACTGGGGTAATCCCTTTATAGATACTCCAAGTCCCCAGCTTCAGGTCTTCCCAGTGCCTGGTCCTTCCTTTTTGCCTTCTAAGAGGCGAAAAGGTGCACATTATGGAACACACTGCAAGTCCTCCTGTGAGTCCCCCCAACCTTTGCCAGACCTTCAATCTTGCCACGTCTCCGCGTGCATTCTGCTCCGGGGACCACGGCTTCAGGCTGCCCCTTCAATGCCCTAGTCATTCATGACAGGCTGGCCCCCTGGGCCCGGAGTCACCCATCCGTCCTGATCAGCAGGACGACTGCACTCTCCGTTGGCCACAACTTGAAAGTGGCATAGTGTGTCCTCTCCCCGTGGCTCTCTGTCCCTTTTCCTCATGGCGCTCTTTCTCCGCTCGACATTTCATCCGTCGGTGTGCTCTGCTTTTCTGATCAGTTGCCTTGACTTTCTCCTAAGGGGAATGGCTTGAGCCTGTGCCCAAACGCAGCTGGCACTCGCTAGTATTTAGTCAACAGAAGTAGGAGAGTCTTAACACCCGCAGTCAGTGAAGAAGGCCACACCCCATGGGTCAAGGGCATGCCAGATTGGAGGTCGTGCTGTTGGATCGGTTGTAGATAGCCGGATTAGGAAGAGAGAGGAAAGATTAAAAGAAACTGGACTGTTCTGGTCAATGCAGGCGGCAGTTTCGGATTAGGAAGAGAGAGGAAAGAGTAGAAGAAGCTGGACTGTTCTGGTCAATGCAGGCGGCAGTTTCGGATTAGGAAGAGAGAGGAAAGAGTAGAAGAAGCTGGACTGTTCTGGTCAATGCAGGCGGCAGTTTCGGATTAGGAAGAGAGAGGAAAGAGTAGAAGAAGCTGGACTGTTCTGGTCAATGCAGGCGGCAGTTTCGTTTCTAGCCGGCTCCTGTCCCTCTTTGCATGCAGCCTGGCTGTCTTGTGGCATCTTCGCCTGTAGTAAGGCCTATCCTTGGGAGGTTTTCTGTCAAATCCTTTCCACTTGTGCAGCCAATAACACTGAGCTTAGACCGGACACTGCAAAGCCTCCAACTGGCCCTATTTGTCTCCTTTACAAGCACAAGACAGCAGCCTGGAGACATGAGCCGGGCAGCCATTGCGACTCCATCTTACAGAGAAGGGCATCAAGAGCAGGTGTGCACGAATCTTTCTCTTGCGGGCGGTAGCAGTCCCTCCCGGAGTGAGATGACAACTAAGAAGACCAACCCTGCCTCTCGTGGAACGCTCTGTACCTGGTAAGCGGAACCCTGCCTCTCGTGGAACGCTCTGTACCTGGTAAGCGGAACCCTGCCTCTCGTGGAACACTCTGTACCTGGTAAGCGGAACCCTGCCTCTCGTGGAACGCTCTGTACCTGGTAAGCGGAACCCTGCCTCTCGTGGAACGCTCTGTACCTGGTAAGCGGAACCCTGCCTCTCGTGGAACGCTCTGTACCTGGTAAGCGGAACCCTGCCTCTCGTGGAACGCTCTGTACCTGGTAAGCGGAACCCTGCCTCTCGTGGAACGCTCTGTACCTGGTAAGCGGAACCCTGCCTCTCGTGGAACGCTCTGTACCTGGTAAGCGGAACCCTGCCTCTCGTGGAACGCTCTGTACCTGGTAAGCGGAACCCTGCCTCTCGTGGAACGCTCTGTACCTGGTAAGCGGAACCCTGCCTCTCGTGGAACGCTCTGTACCTGGTAAGCGGAACCCTGCCTCTCGTGGAACACTCTGTACCTGGTAAGCGGAACCCTGCCTCTCGTGGAACACTCTGTACCTGGTAAGCGGAACCCACTCCTCAGGCGTTTGGTCAGAGTGAGATAATCCTCATCCTCCACAAAGGGAATACAAATGTCCCTGCTGTTCAGAACTTAATCTTCATTGAATAAAGCCTTAAAAGTTCCCCTTGGTATCTCTTCAAAGATCCTGGGCATCCCAGCAGTGGTCCCTAACTATAGCAACAACTGCCGCCGCTTCACGGCCCCCTTCTGGAGCACCTCCGACAGTTCTAAGTGAATATTAACTGCAGCGCATAATTAATAAATAGGATTATTTTCCCCTTGCACACCCGAACACACAAAGCAATCTGCCGGCACTTAAGGAAATTCCATCATGCCACGGTGCGCTAAACCATATTTAAGGAAATGAGGAAGCGAAGACATACAAGGATAATGGCAGATTTGCCCGAGCATCACATAGCCCATCCGACGATATGTCACGGTTGACGGGACAAGACGCTGATTCCTCTGCCTCCCATTACCCTACCTTGTCAAGGAAAGGCTTGATGGCAAACAGAGCCGTCTCACTCACTTTGCCAACCTTCTTAATAAAAATAGATCCACGCCACCGCCCGCCTTCTCAGAAAAAGATTTCCAACCAGGAACCATAATTCATCTCTCCCAACGACTCTACGTGAAAGGCTAATGGCATAGCACACCGTTGGCGGCCTGCAATGTTCTGTATTTTGACTTCTCACTTAAGAGTTCCATAACTCTGTACAACCCCAAGCGATGTGCCTTTATTTAAACCACCCCCAACTGACCTTCAGAGCCTAATACTAGGCTCGCTTTGACAGCTTCCTATAAGTATTCATTCCCAGAGCGGCCAGAAACAATAATCGTTACAGCCGGTTCTTGCAGACGACAGACGCAGGGGAATGCAAATCATTCATGCCACAGCAGGTCTGCAACTTTGGTTCTGAAGAGTCCCGTTGTTTCGTTCCTGTTGGCTTTGTCACTGAACTTCAAGGAACCCACAGATTCAAGAAGTCTTGCCTTGGGTGGGTAGGAAGAGGGAATCCAGCATGATTTCTGCCTACTGAAGGAGAATCCTGGGATGTTCCCTTCTGCCCAGAAAAGAGCGACGCCTAAGTGTGGGCTCTGGGAACAGAGCTCCCTGGACACGCACACACTCCACGGTGGCTGTGAAGGGTTAGAGCTTCAGAGGAAAGGGCTGACCTGAGGACACACTGGGACTGGCATATGTCACACTAAGTGAATGGTTCTCAAATTATACACTACCATGTGGCGTCAAGGATCTCTAGCTGGCCTTTATGAGCCTTAAGACTAAGTGTCTGAGAATGTGAGAAGGCCTGAGGGTCCCAGATGTGGGACATGTTTTAATGCTAGGGAGGATTTGCGGGAAATTTCTGAGAGGGATTGGTGGTATTCCCTCTCCAATGTGGTGTCCAGAACACCTGTACCCTCCTTACCTACAAATGAATTCAGGCTGTCAGCCTCGCTCCTTGGCTCCCTATTCTATCCTATCCAACTGTCCAGCAAAAAAAAAGACATTATTACAGCAAGACCTGTGTCTGAATGCAATAATAACAAAAAAGTTCTTATTTAAAATAATAAGCATCAAGAGACAAATGCCCTTAGGACAAGGGCTGACACCTCTGTGTTATTTATCTATTTATGTTTGCACTCTCAGAAATGGGAGGCACTTCTGGTCTCTTACCCAAGGCTCAGCAAGTTAGAAAAATGCGCCTTTAAGAATAGACGCAACAAACGGACCTTCAATGTATTTATTATTATCATTTTTTTTAGTCCAGGTCTCACTCGGTAGCCAAGGTTGGCCTTGAACTCTCAACCCCACAACTACAGCCTTCCCAGGACTAGGGTGACACATGTGTACCACCACATGCAGCCAAGAGGGGCCTTTTATGGCCTCTTTCTTGGTGGTTCTTCTCTTATTGTCAAAAAAACCACACTCATGGTTTTAATAATGTTAGAAACTGTGCTATTTGCCATAAGGTCAGTAAATCTCAAGGATGTAAACACCAGCAGCCTGTAACTTTGTCTGCTTGGAGGGTACATCGGCACACTCGTTTTTAGGCTAACCTTCTTTAAAGAGAAGTGTGGTTTCTCATCACTGGCCCGACACAGCTCTTTTCACACAGAAACTTAGTCCTTGACACCCTTATATGGCTGTTGATGGAAACAAGATTGCACCGTGGCACAAACAGTCGCTGGGCTTACAAACATGGCAGCCCATTTCTGCTGCTCTGGACTTCGCATCCTATGGGAGCACTCGGGGCATGGCCTTGACGCTCTCTCTGGGCAGTCCGCCATCTTTCCCCTGCATTTCCCAGGTGTTTGCATGAGTCCCGCGGAGGTGCGCTGTACGTAGCTGAAGCCAGGCATCAAGTCTGCATGTAAAGACGACTCCCTGTTGGTCAAACAGACGGAGCTTGGCTGGCATCCTTGACAAGGCACTAGACAGACTCTAGCTGGGAGGGGCTGACGCCAGGTGCCCTGATGTCCCTGCCTGATGAGCAGCCAGGGAGGCGACGGTACCGGGGAGAAGGGGCAGGAGACCTAACCCATCCATCACCTTGCTGTAAATAATATGATGTAGGGACGAGGTGGCCGAGTGTTTCGGGCAATGGACCACAAAACAAAACGCGCAAAGAGTGTTATATTTGAATTGCCTTTCTAAATCTGACTTTGTAATCTACCAGTCACCCCTGAAGCCTCCACTAAGACACTTACAGGGGCTGCTCAGACGATTTGATATTTCTGAGAATGTGAAAGTAAATAGATAGGCAGAGTCGACGTGACAAGCAGTTGAAGAATAAGGCAGTAATCAAGTATGCATCAGAGATAAATCTAACCCCAGTGACTTCTGTGCTTATGAGCTCATATAGCCTAACACAGCTCCAATATGTCACCTGGCCCCACAACCTTGATTCTCCTTGTCTAATCAAATCTACCACCTCGCCGGGCGTTGGTGGCGCACGCCTTTAATCCCAGCACTCGGGAGGCAGAGGCAGGCAGATCTCCGTGAGTTCGAGCTGGACCAACAGCCTCCAAAACAATACAGAGAAACCCTGAAAAAAAAATCTACCACCTCAAGCCAAGAAGACACCTTCCTTCCCTTGAAATAATCCATAAACAATAGATTCGTATTTCAAAGCACCTCAGCACAATGTGGGTTTATTTTGCAATAAGCAAAGCTTTCTAGAACTTGCCTTCCAGACTAGCCCCAGCCAGCCAAGCCCCAGAGTCATGAAATTAAACAAGTGAAGCAGACTGCCTCTACCCAGCACAAGCTCAGAGGCTCCTGTATTCCTGTCATCTTTATTTAACTACCAATATTAATCAAATTAATGCTTATGGGCTTGCGTAGTTAAAGAAAAAAATAATGCCTCGGTTGATAAAGCGCTTGATGAACCCGCACAGGGACCTGAGTTCAGGTCCACAGCCCCCACACTGAAAGTCGGGCGTGGCAGTATGCACCTGCAGTCATTGTGCTGGGGAGATGGGGACAGGAGCATCACTGGAGGTCCTGGGACAGCCAGTCTAAACAAATCAGTGGGCTCAAGGCTCAGAAACCAGATCTCAAAACAACAAAACAGAATGAAACTGGATGGAGAAAGATAAAGGAAGATATTCAACATGCATACATGTGTATGAACACGCGCACACATGTACAAACACATACACACACACACACAGTCAAAGGGCTCCATAAAACTGAACAGAAAAATGCAGTCTATAACAAGCCTTACCACTCTCAACTCTTCAGCTACTTCCTGTTCCGTGTTTGTGTATAAATTCTTCGTTGTCATCTCATGTTTTATTTTCCGTATCTGGACATTGTCTATCATTTCCTGCTGTGAGGGTGTAATATGGCATCTCACGTCTCCACGGGCTTATCACCTTTGGGCGACAGCTCTGTGGCATTCTCATTGCAATAGCTATGAACCCAGACCACCTTGGTTCAAACTTGGCCTCCAACAGGCACTAGCCCCTCTCCCTCCCCCCCATATGAACCTGAGTGCTGTTTTCAGTGTTTACAGGACAAAAGCAACATTCGCAGCTACTTCCTGGGTCTGGGGTGCTGAGCATCAAATAATGACTTGTACCCCAACACTTAACGATATTTAACGTTGCACAGGCTTCAAAAGCACTCTCTCCCCGTGAACTTCATTCCCAAGCCTGGATTACTTTTGCTGTGCACTCCATCTGTCGTGGCCTTGTTTTTCATTTACTTACACTGTCACGTGACTTCATGTTCCTGAAAATTCCCCTAAGACTCAAATTCCTCTCCATACAGATACTATTTTACACAGTTTGTTTGCTTTTCTCGAATACATCCTTCTGAGAGCATCTCGTCCAAATCCCACGGGCCTGATACACACACCAAACTGGCGATTGCTTCTCCCAGAACTCACAGGCTAGGGATGGGGGTCACAAGTTGGAAGTTAGCCTGGGCTATGTAGTAGTAAAACCCTATAGCAAAACAGGCTCTGCATTATTTGGGGAGGGGGGTTGTTTGCTGTTTTGTTGTTGTTGTATTGTCCTGTGAAGCCCTGGCTACCCTTGAACTCTAGAAGATACATGAGAGGTAGGTATTCTTTTCAGTCGAGCAGCTTTGAAAATGTCTTTATTACTGGCTGTGTGGTATACGTAAGCAATGGAACTGTTTCCAGCCATATACAAAAATGCAGTTATGTAATGCACAGGAAAATGAGTGTGCCTGGAGACCGTCAGGCGATATGAATTAAGGCAGACTCAGACAAATCCTATGTGCCTCCTCTCGTTTAGACTTTATACAGATGTGTAAGTCACAGACGTGCATATGACAATGTAAGTAGAGGCAAAACTGTCTGGGTGACCAACAGGGACTAAGGCAGGAGGTGGGTAAGGAGGAAGAGGCCCTGGAGCTGGGGGTGGGGCGGGGGTGTCCAATGGGCAGTGCACACTTGGACGCCAGAGGCTTTCTGTGTCCCAGTACAACGTATAACGCACATCGCCGCAAAGTTCGCAAGATGAAAATGTCTTTCGTCCTCTCTCACATTTGCCTGATTTCTGAAGGATGTGGAATACGGGATTCTAATACAGCCGAGATAGTTTGCCCCAAATGTTGCTCTGTCACCTTCCAGGTTCTAGGGCTCCCACTGAGAAGTCCGGTACCACTCGGAGAACTGCTTTCTTTTCCTCTGGTAGCTCAGACGGATTTCTGCAGTCCTTGTATAAAGTCACACGATGACACGAGTTCATGAGCTCTTCTCACGCGCACTGGCTCTAATCTGGGAACTCAAACCCATAGAGTTTTCTTTCTTCTGACTCTCTCTCTCCTCTCCCCTCTCTCCTCCCCCCGCTCTCGTGTGTGTACATGTGCTTGAATTATGCTCGTGCACATGGATGAAGATGCTAGAACTCTCTAGCTCATGTCCCTCACTGAAATAAAAACTAACCCTTTGGTTAGGCTAATGGGCCAGCTAGCTTTCAGAATCCACCATCTCCCCGCAACCCCAGTTACAGCAGCACAGACAGCATGCTGGGGATTCAAACTCATGCTTACATGACAAGTGTTCTCACCCATAGCCAGGGCGCCACCTCCCTTGCCCACATCACACCTGATTTTGGGAATCTGTCTTGTTGGGAGACGTTCGTGTCAGCATCTCTTGTCTGGTTGTCACTTTCCCGTCAGAGATAACCTCCCATTGTTGCCATGTCATACATGTATGTACATTGTTGGCCATGCATGCTCATTGTTGACTACACATGCTCATTGTTGACTATGTATGTACATTGTTGACTATGCATGCACATTGTTGACTATGCATGCACATTGTTGGTCATACATGCACATTGTTGGCCATACATGCACATTGTTGGCCATGCATGCTCATTGTTGACTACACATGCTCATTGTTGACTATGTATGCACATTGTTGACTATGCATGCACATTGTTGACTATGCATTCACATTGTTGACTATGCATGCACATTGTTGGTCATACATGCACATTGTTGGCCATGTATGCACATTGTTGGCCATGCATGCTCATTGTTGACTATGTATGCACATTGTTGACTACACATGCTCATTGTTGACTACGTATGTACATTGTTGACTATGCATGCACATTGTTGGTCATGCATGCACATTGTTGGTCATGCATGCACATTGCTGGTCATCACTAACAGCCAATGTGACACGTTTCCACCACCACTATATTTTCCTTGTTCATATGCTCCATATTCTCTATAAAGCCCACCATCACAGCCTGGCCTGTTGCTGTCTCTATCCCCCCTCAGAAGCAGACATTTTGCTCCCCACCCCCATAAATCTCTTACATGAGGTGTGTTGCATGGTGTGAACTTTCAGTCACAGAGATACTCTTGCACTGAAAAAACCTTTTCAATCCAGTGCCATCAATAGCTGAGGCTATCCAGATTTTGGGGGCACAAATCAACTCACTTATTATTGACTTTGGGACTTAAGCAAAAAAGTTAAAACTCAAGTCAGTGGATGCTCACCCATATTCTGTGCACATCTCCAGTTATGTTTATTCTCATACATGCTATCATCGCACCCCCTCTTTCCTCATACTCTTGGGGGTTTTGACATCTGGGTAATGTTCAATATGGAGAAGGCTGAACAATAAGCACTGTTTGGAGAGGCATGTTTAATGCCACAGGACTCAGTTCTTTAATTTTCATATTCTGCTAAGTGAAGAAAGCCAGCAGTTCTCAAGGGGACAAGTGAAACATCACCTAAGCATTTTTCATTGGAATATGCAGCACAATACAAGTCTTTTGTACTTATTTTATTAAAGTCCCAGAGTGAAGGACTAGAGAAATAAAGTTTCAAATATTGCACTTAGACCAAACCAGGACCAAATCTCACCCCCAACCAGATCTGGTAAAGCCTGTACAGTCATTTTGAGATTGACCAAACCTCTTGAGTAGATCCCTGTTCCTACTGAAATGGGTCACCTCAGAAGAGCGGAACTGTCAAAAGTCAGCATCACAGCAGATATATATATCTCTGCAACTGCAGCACCAGGAGGCAGAGACCTGCTGGCCAGCTAGGCTGGCCAACCAATGAGAGGCTCTGTCTCAAAAGCTAAGGTGGAAAGAGAGATTGAGGAAGACCCCAACATCAACCTCTGGCCTCCGCATGCTCCACTCATCCATACACACACATGCATGCACATACATGAACACATATACGTGTAAGAGATGAATTTACTTCTCCTCTTATAAACAGGATTAATGTCTGTGTGCCTGATCCCACTTGTGTTCTCTTCCCCAAGGTCCTGTCTGTCCATCCTCCGTCAGAGAAACTTTCTGACTTCCCAGTTCCTGAAAAGCTTACCCGTCTAAACCCGGCTATTTCTCCACTCATCCCTTCCTCATGGCTTTCTAGATTAGCCGTTCAGAAGGAGACTGAAGCTGAGTCAGGGTTAAAAGGCTGTGTGTGTGTGTGTGTGTGTGTGTGTGTGTGTGTGTGTGTGTGTCTAACTCAATAACCCTATTTGGGGTGAGCCACGCCCTTTTTGTGAAGAGACGCGGACTTGCTGAGTTACTTTCACGTTGTTCCTGTGTCCCTTTGTGGAACACCGAGATTATTCTTTTCCAACATGCAGGCACACACATGCGCGCGTGCACACACACACACACAAATACAATAAATTTTAAAACCTGCATGGCTTGTCATTGCCTTTAAGGAAGACTGGACAGGGTTGAGGAGATGGCTCAGTCTATAATGTGGCCGCCACGCCCAGCAGCCATGTAAAAGTCAGGTCCGTATTGTAAGTCTGTGGCACCAGCTCTTGTGGGGGCAGAGCAAGCAGATCCCCGAAACTCTCCGACCTAACCAAGCCAGTGAGCTCCTGACCTGGTAAGAAACTGAAGGGACCAGGCTCTCACTCAGCCCCCTGCTTTCTCAGGCTCTGGATGTGCTTTACAGTAACAGTGACTTATAGAGAGCATAGCAACCGTCCTGGGAGGGCCTATAGGCCATAGCAACCAGTTGACCAATCAACACAGGCCAGGTCGCCCAAGCCCAGAACTTGGGCACAACAAGACCCTGTCTCAGAAAGAAAAGCAGAGAACAACAGACAGACACTCAGTAGCGACCTCTGGTCTCCACAGGCTCATGTACATAGACACAGAGAAAACATATATGTAACACACATGCAAACAGGAAAAAGAACGTGTGCAGTCTACACTCCGTGGACCCAGAACATCACAGATGACTTAGTGGGTAAGAGCCCTTGGTGCTCCTGCCAAGGACCCATGTTTGAGTCCCAGCATGCACATCACAACCATCCATAAGACCAGTTCCATGGAATCCAATGCTACTGACCTGTACAGGCACCAAACACGGAAATGGTACACACATACACATGCAAGGCAAAGCATTCACACATACAATAAAGTGAACAAATCCAATAAATCCATGCAGGAGGCCCACTCTCGAGCCTCTCTCTGTTTCTCTGTCTCTGTCTCTGTCTATCTGTCTGTCTCTCTCTCTCTCTCTCTCACACACACGCACACACACATTTTTTTTCAAGAGGAAGACTGGTGTCTTTGTCTCCTTGATTCATGCTCTTCCTCTTGTCTTTGCAACACCCTTGCTAACTCTTCCTACACTGGTTGTTCCCTTTGTACTGTTTTCTCTTCCTGGAATGCCTGGAATGCTGTTTACCCACAAGCCCCCTTCAACTAGTCATTTCCCACCTATTCACCAAGCCCGGCTGTCCTAGTTTGCTTCCTGTTGAGGCAATAAACAACCTGACCAAAAGCAAGTGCGGAGGACAGGGTTTGGGCTTGGGGGAGTGAGATTTTTGTTTGCAGGTTGTAGGGCATCATCATAGTCAGGGAAGCCAAGGCGGGACTGCAGCAGAGAACACTGAGGAATATCATTTATCCGTCTTGCTCCTCAGGGCTTATTCCAGACCACCTGTTCGGGAGTAGCACCGCCCACAGTGGGTTGGACCTTCCCCCATCAATCATTAATCAAGAAAATGCCCACAGAAATGCTCACGGGTAGTCTTCGATTGAAGTTCCCTCGCGCCAGGTGACTCTCATTTGTGTGAAGTTGACCCAAACTATCCAGCAGAGCAGCTCACCGGGAGTCAGCCAGTCTCCCTAGCTGTGGACCAGCAGAGTTCTTTCACTGTCCTTTTCCAACTTTCCTTGTTATCGCTGATCGTTTCCTGCTGAAACACTACACTTCCCAGCTTCCCTTGAGACTAGGGAAGCCATTTCTGCCCCTATAAGGGGCTGCGTATGATCTTCTGTAGGTAACAAAAGCGCCCCCTCACTATGAATAAACTTGGTCCTGCCTAATGTCATAGGAAGCCTCCCTTTCTACCTTTTGTCTCTCTATAGCTTCCTTAAAAAAAAATGGTGCTGAAGCCGGGGGTGAGAAAACTGAACCCACTATTTGCTCAACACACAGCCACAAACACACACGTGTGCACATACATACACACTCACACACACACCAACAAACCTCCTTGACTCTCATGCGCTCCTCAGCGCTGGAATCAAGAGGACCAAGCAGGTCCACCTCTCTCTCAGACAGCGTTTTCTTTCCCTCTCTGTCTCAGTCTTTTGTCTCTCTCCTTCCTGTTTCCCCCTGAGCCAGTCTGATCTTCTATATGGGGAGCCATGCTGCGTTTGACCAGAACACACAGACAGCATAACAAACACTGGGACCTACCTCAGGGGCACTACAATCAAGCCCAGGGTTCACTAGAGCATCATCTATACTGAGACTTGCTCGGTCTACTTCTAAGATTCCGAGACCTTTCTGCTGCCTAAGACTGGTTGAAAATTCCTGGAATTCTCCACTGGCCCATAGTTGAAAATTGAGAACCTTCCATTGAGAGCCTTCCTTTGACCCTGCATCTTAGAAACTGGGATTATAGACCGGTAGATGCACCCCCTACTTTCCAGGCCTGTTCGATAGAATCCAAGACTACTCCAGGAGGTTTGATTTGACTCCCGTTTTGCCTTTGTCCCTCATATACTCCAAATTCTCAGTAGAATGGGAACCAGGGACTCGTCTTCACTTTGCAATGCAAACTTGGCTTCAACAAATACTGGACAAATGGCCACCGCTGACTTAAATGGGGGAAATTTTGATTTTTTTAGTATCTGAAGGGACCAGACCCCAGACCCTCACCCAACCGCCTGCTTTAGCAGCTGCAGAAGAGACCCAGCAAGACATAGGCCT
Organism: Mesocricetus auratus; assembly: GCF_017639785.1. Lineage (NCBI taxonomy): Eukaryota > Metazoa > Chordata > Mammalia > Rodentia > Cricetidae > Mesocricetus > Mesocricetus auratus. Next base: position 4,033,835 of record NW_024429204.1, read on the forward strand.
CTGACTCAGCAACATGCGCTGAGTCTCCGATCTTTCCCATTCCAATCACTAGGAAGTTAGATACCCTCCATGTGGCAAGGAACCAATCAGAAGTTAGCTGCTTTACAGTAACAGTGGCTGGCATGTAGAGCATAGCAACCCCCCTGGGAGGGCCTATGGGCCATAGCAACCAGTTGACCAATCAACACAGGCCAGGTCGCCCAGGCCCAGAAGCACACCAATCCTGACACTGTTGCAGACCCCTAGACACTCCCCTTGCTCTCCCCAATAAATTTCCTGCCCCGTGGTCCCTCAACCGAGTTAATACAGCTAGCTCGTTAATAAAAGACTCTTTGTTTTTGCATTGGATCCGGTCTCTTGGTGATTTGGGGGTTCAGAATTTGGGCACAACAGTATCTAAACTGATTTGGGTAACTCTACAAGATGCAATGCTACTGCGGTCCAAGGCCCCTACCCCACAGACCTCACAGTTCACTTGACCCTCCAGGCCACGGGTTACAATCCCTGCCCAGAGTTGAGAGCCACAATGCCTGCCGCCGTTTCTGCTGGGCCTCCAAACTCGTATCTATTCCTAACCGAGGTAGCATAGAACCCTTTTGCTTCAAGCCTTTGGCCTACTTGCCCTTCTATCTCAGGAAGCCTGAAAAACCATGGTTATATAGTTACCATTCCAAAAACACATTGTATACAAAAAAAAATCCGTAAGTGTGATTTTAAAAGGCTCCAAATTCCAAATGGAAAAGGTTAGCTTAGACTCTGTAACAACAAACGGGCTAACAGCAAAAAGTCTATGTATGAATAATCTTAATTTTCTACAGCATACTATGTATGTAACTTGGATTCAACTCTCGTTTAGGAAAACAGTGTGTGCCTGATGGGCTGGCCTTGGAGTAGCATGTGGGCTTGCAGCCGCCTTGGCTGGTGACCTCATTGGGATGGAAGCTTGCCATAGGGACTCCGCCGGCCATCTCGGTTAAGGCGATCACGTGGTATGTCCGTCTGCTTATTGTTTCTTCCCTGTTTTTAAGACTAAGGAGGCTTCCACTAGGCTTGGAAGCCACTAGGCTTCCAAGACGGCTTGTTTTAAAATTGGCTCATGCAAAAACTGTGATACATTTTTGCTATCTCCATTAAAATTTAGCTATTTGGAGAAACGTAGTCATATTAAAACAAACAAACAACTCAAGCCTTAGGTTCTGGATTTCTGAGAACTGTTAAGTTCTGTCACGGCCCCTTGCATGGACGACGCCTTCTAGGGTACTCTAAGTGATGTCGCCCTTCAGTCACCCTTGAAGCAGGTATCAAGAGACTGAGAGCCCCTAGAAGCAGGTCAGGTGGCCCCCCGAAAGCAGACTCATGTGCCCCTGGCATCCGTCCCTCGGCGTGTTACTCTGGACATTGCTTTGGGAACTCAGAAGGTAAACTGCCTCCTTTGTGTCAGTTAACCTCTCCATCTCGCCAGCTCAGATGAGCTTGACAGCCTCAGGTCCAGCCAGCCACGGCTCGACAGGACCAGATCTGGCCATTGCTGAGGATATCTGTGTGCCCTCCTCTGTGGACACGCTGCTGCTTCAAGGCCAGCAAGTCCTAACTGGATTAAAACCGGGCCAAAAGAGGCAGGGCCAGACAAAACCTTCCTTCGGGTCGCCCCACCCCACCCCGCCCCTCCACTCTGGCTCCTCCCGGGCACAGCTGCTTTTCAGTCTCCGTACTTAACCCTGTCGTGTTTTACTTCCGAACTTCCCCCTGGACCCGAACAAAACGTCCCACCCAAGTGTTCCCGGTTGCTTCCGCCCTGCATCAGCTCCATCTGTTGCGGCTGCACCTGCAGAAAGACCTTTGAGATGCTGCAGAGACACTCTGGCTACAGAGACCTTCGGCCCCCTCACCCAGGGCCGGATGCGGCCCCTTACATCCCTCCCGTTTTCCCCTGTCCCCTTCCTTGGATTTTTCTGGAGCTCCCTACTTCTGCTGGGTCATTTTTTGCCGCAGCAGTCTAGGCAATGGGACCAGTCGCTGTCACCTTGAATCAACTCTCCCTCTCACCAGGCAGGCTCCGTTTCTCCCTATCCCTCAACCTTCCCAGAAAAAAAAAAATCTCTCAATTTCACTCCGCAACCGAGTCATCGGCATGCAGCCCTCTAATAAGGATTTCCCAAGTCTCTTCAGGAATTCAAGACGGCAACTGCCTGATTCATCACAGCCAATCAAGTTAAGACCCAGCCCCTGCTGCATGACCGAAGGACCCCCTCTTGAATGGACCCAGAGTCACCCCATCTGAGGAAGACCCTCCTAAGCAGAAAACAGATGCAATGCCCCTGCAGCACATTTTTATATCCTCTGAGTTAGGAATGATAGCTTCCACTGAATACTAACTACACTTCCCAGCCTCCCTTGCTGACTACAGAAGTCATTTCCAACCGTCTGAGGAGCTGCATTCACTTTCTTCTGTGGGCATTTTGGTCGTCGGTGTACATGGATAAATAAATAAATAAGGTCCCACCTAATAAGAGCTGGTCTCTCTTCCTCTCCACCCCCCAACTCTCCACAGACGCCTTTACCAATACGGGAAAGCCCTCGTGACTGTAAGTGTGCCTTTGGTTCACGTGTATCTGCTCTTCCCCGACCTGTAGTTCCGGGAGAGCGGGGGTACTGTTTATCACACACGTGTGTCGGCCGTTCCGAGCTCTGCAGGCTGGGAGGCATCTTCACGGGCCCGAAGTCTCGAAAAGCTAAAGAACTGTTCCAGGACACTAGTCTGGTTTTTCTTGTCTTCTTCCAGTTCTGGGAATTAACGTGGGGCCTCATGCCTGCTTCCGCTCTACCGCCTGGCTACATCTCCGTCCCTGGTTCCTTTCATTTCACGTGTAAGAGTGGTTGGCCTTCACGTATGTATGTGTGTTGTGTGTGTGTGCGGTGCCCTTGAAGAGGAAGGCACTGGATCCCCAGACTGGGGTTACAGATGGTTGTGGGCCCTGGGGATTGAACCCTGGACCTCTGCAAGGGTGATGAGTGCTCCTAACCGCCGAGCCAACTCTTGGGCCCGAGGTGTTGTTATTCTTCAAGTCACTCTCTGTGGGTTGTTGGCTGAATTGATCGGTTGAATCGGCTGTTTCTAGTTACCAATATGTCCACTTTCTTCTGTTTGTTTTAGTTCTTATGTTGTTTCTCCAACCCTCCTTACAGAGTGAGATTTAAAAGCAGAAAAGTCGAAGAGAGAAGTGAAGCTGGCGTGCTTTGAGCACGCTGGAGTCTGTCTCAGCTTTTGTTTTTCAGAGAGAGAGAGAGAGAGAGAGAGAGAGAGAGAGAGAGAGAGAGAGAGCCGTGTGTGAGCAGACACCCACAGAGCTTTTCAGAGAGAGAGACTGTGTGTGTGTGTGTGTGTGTGTGTGTGTGCCGTGTTGAGCACACACCCACAGAAGCCAGCAGAGGCCATCAGATCTGAAGCTGGGATCCCAGGCAGTTTGAAGGCACCCCGTGTGGGTTCTGGGATCCCAATCTAGCTCTTCTGCAAGAGGAGAAAGTGCTCTTAACGGCTGCACCAGGCCATCTCTGCAGCTCTGCCAGCCGCTTCCTGAATTGTGGTATGCTCAACGTGGGGAGCTGGTAGAGCATCCAAAAGCCACCTAAGCCACCTGGACTGGTGGTTTGCACCCTTGGTCATCTCACACTCAGGAAGAAGACAAGGAGCCAGAGGATGGGTGTGGATCTATTAGGAGAACGTGGGGAAAACGCCGAGAGTGGGAGGGGCTAGGGACAAGCACTGCCTAGTGGGGCTTGTAGGATCTTATGTGGGAATTGTGTGGGGACTGAGGCCATCTTCAGAGCTTCAAGGTCCAAGGCAGTAGGGAGCCACCACCTTTTCTCTGTTCTCTCAGTCCAGCGACAGAATTACTCATCCCTTCCAGGGGAGGGGTGACATGTGCTGCATTTTGGCTAATCATCCACCCTGGGCCCTATCCCCTGCATCAGGGCTTTGTGTCGAAGCCCTCAAGAGGATTAACTGATGAGGCTGCCTGGCTTTTGGCCTCAGTTTTCTTCTCTCTCTCTCTTTAGAACACGGACACGTTTCTCCAAGCCCCAGCAGCGGCCATATTGGAATCCAGGGCCATCATCTTAACACAGTAACTAAGAACTAAAAACGGAGCAACAACAAACCCAGGGAACCCAGGGTCCTGAAGGAGCAGGCACGGCCATATCCTGTTCTGCCTGTTCTGGCTACTGCAGACAGGTTTTGGAAGAAAAGGGGTAAAAGTGACCATTAGACTTCGAAGCCACTGGTGTCAGACCTGTTTCCAGAAGCCAAGAAATTCCCAGAGACTGTCCATCAAATAAATAAACCCAGTTCCTGACATCCTACGGCTTCCTGAGGATGACAGAGAGGACCCAAGGAAGCAAAATCACCAGGAATGATCAATCCAACTGCACACTGGGAGCAGCTGTCCTAGGAAGCCAGGTAGTTATAATGATTCCTAGTTTCCAGAGACAGGCTTCCCCACACTCTTCATGATGAAAGACATATTTTGCCAATGTTCTAAATAAATTTAGCACTAGGAAGATCATTGTTTTTTAAACATATGTGTGCATGTAAACGCATGGCCAAGTATGTACACCCAGGTACACGTGCCCTTGTGAGAGCAGCATGTGTTTACAGCCAGAGGACAGCCTCGGGTGTCAGCCCACAGAAATGCAACCCACACTCTTTTGAGGCAGCTTCTCACACGGGTCTGGTGTGGGGACTACAGACCTTGGCCAGAGACCCACTTCCCCATCAGCCTGGGACCAGGCAGCTGTAAGACAATGTTTACTAAAACATGTTCACTAAAAACAATACAGTGCCCGGGGCAATAAGGTCCTGAAAAGGGCTTGCTCACGGGAAGCCCTGACCTCGACCTTTTCCAAAGACTATCCGCCTCTTCTGACTCACCCAACACAGTCTCTGGTGTCAGAGCAGAACCAGCCAGGGGTAAGAGAGAGAGCCTCCTTGAGAAGAGTCTTCTTGAGAAGCCTTCTGGAAGCCACCGACGGGTCTCTGTGTCATAAATCCCGATACCCTCACCACATTCTCGGATACAGGCTGCACAGTGGGTGCGGCAGTCTGGAGCTCACCAGTTAGGCTATCTAGCAAACCCAGAGGGTCCTCCTGCCTCTGCCTCCAGCACTGGGATTGTGTGTGTGCCAGTGTCTGGCTGGCACTTCTTCCTGGATTCTGAGGTTGAGGGGACCCCAGCCAGGTGACTTTTAACCCCTATAGTGCATACATGAAGCCAGATGACTTTTGCTTTTAGCCCCGATGATGTATACATGAAATCAGCTCAGCTTAGACAGAAGTGAAAGGTGGCATTAATGGTATGGTGTGTACCTCCTTTTCTCTGACCCTTACCACAGTTCTGTGAGACCGACACCGGGCATTGCCAATAAGGAAATGGGGTCAGAGACCTCCCCTGGGGCCTCTCAGACACAAATAGGATCGGACGTAACCCTCTCTCAGTCTCGAAACACTGTGCTCTAACCCTTAGCCTCATCTGTCCCCAGGACAGTAACTGCTACTATCATCAGTGTGCAGTTGACATTTCCTGGGTCTACTTTTTCATGAGATTTATCATTAGAAACTTCTCGTGGGTTGAATTTAACCCCACAAATGGTACACAGAAGCCCAAGGTCCTGATGGGAATGTGACTTCATTTGGAAACAAGTGGTCATAATTAATCTAGATGAGACCGTATTAGAGTAGGGAGAACCCTAATCAATGACTCTCCATCTAAGAGGGAAACCTGGGAACCTGAGACACAGAAGAGGGAGCATCTCATGAAGATGGGAAGAGTTGAAATGCATCTACAAGCCACAGAGCCCTGCTTACACCTTGCTTTCAGATTTCTGGCCTCCGGAACTGCAGGAGAAGAACTCTGCTTCTGTATTTGTGGTCATTTGCTGCAGCAGTCCTGGGAAACTAACAGAAAAGTTAGGCTGGCTTGGTTTCAGAAGTAACATATGTCTGGTTGGGTGTAGCGTGCCATATTATACAATAAGAGTGGGCCACTGGCCAGGACTACTGGTGAGTTGTCCGGTATCTGCTTGGGCCAGATTCCAGAGATGCACTGGGAAATGGGGGGGGGGGGCTGACAGAGGGAGGGAGGGAGGGAGGGAGGGAGGGAGGGAGGGAGGGAGGGAGGGAGGGAGGGAGGGAGGGAGGAAAAGTCAGTGTGGTGGTGACCAGAGGCCAAAGAACTGAGCAGGGCCAGGAAGACAAGAGCAAACCAAGTTTTGTGCACGGAGATGCAGGCGCCTGCATCACTGAACTAGGAAGAGTTGCATCTGCTGGGTAAACCATCTTGGTCCTGGATTTTAGTCAGGTTCTGCGCATCTGCTGCATTTGGACCAGCTAAAATCTACTGAATAGAAATCGGCTCCAATGTTTGATTCTGCAACGCCAAAGGGTATTATTGTTAATGAATTCGGCAAAAAGGTCCACTTAGCTGAAGAAATGCTTAGAATCATGGGGGAGACAAATTACTCCAAAAGGTTCACTCTGAAATATGTGAAATCGCTGTAAAACACTGAAGCCAATGGATGCTCTTGTTAACACGGAACCAAGTGAAGGATGAAACGGGTTGAATCGTGTCTCCAACTCGGATTTTCCGTTGTTTGGCTTAGCTCACATTTTGAGCAACTTTATTAAGGCTTAAACTTTAACTTCACAGTGCCACTCACTCTGTGGGAAATAAAATCAAAACTGGTCCGTTCCACTTAGAGACAGATTTGTGGGACAGATCAATACTGTGGGAATCACTTTTGCTTTTCTGACACCAGGCCCTTGCCTTTCTGTGAGGAACTTTCTCAAACACTTGGAATTTAGCCAACCACTCCCTGGTCCTTTTTTTTGCTGCTATTGTTGTTGTTTTATGCATGGTGTGTGTGTGTGTGTGTGTGTGTGTGTGTGTGTGCGCGAGAGAGAGAGAGAGAGAGAGAGAGAGAGAGAGAGAGAGACAGAGAGACAGAGAGACAGAGACAGAGAGACAGAGAGACAGAGACAGAGACAGAGAGACAGAGACAGAGACAGAGACAGAGACAGAGAGAGACAGAGACAGAGACGACAGAGAGACAGAGAGACAGACAGAGAAACAGAGAGACAGAGACATCACATACACACTCATGTTTAAGCCAATGTGGCTAAACCACACACACATTGAAAGAGAGACAGAGGGGGGGGGAAGAAGGGAGGAAGGGAAGGAGGGAAGAGAGCGAGGTTGGTCCATTTTCTTAAAGCTGCAGCATATTGAAAGGCTTGCTGCATTACTTTAAATGACCAGGTTATAAAAACACTTTTAAGGAATGTAACCACAAGGCTCCCACGGAAACATTAGGACGGAGCCAGGCTTTAAAGCCATGTTGAAGCCATGAGAGCAGTTGTGAAGGTCCAGCCACAATGAAGAGTGCAGGAGAATTCGTGTCAGACGGTTCGGGAATTCACTTTTCCATTTCCGTAAGTGCTTCAAGGCGGCAGTGTGTTCTCTTAGGAAGTTAAGTGTTCTCTGCACGATCCTGACTGTTCTCAACAACAAAAACTTACGTCCACACCAGGCACATACACAGGAGGCTGAGGCAGCCTGGGTTACAAAGTGAGATTCTATCACAAAAGTAAATACATACATAAATCAAATTTAAAAGTTACACCTGAAACTACCTTAGCCTAAAATGCTAGACAAACATTAGCAAGGTAAATCCCAACCCACAGCATATCTCAGGCTCCAAAATTCTAAGTTAATGTCAACACTTTGCCCAGATAGTGATGAAATTGAATTAACTTATCCCATGCCAAATGATGACATTTAGACTGGTGCTGCCCCTATTTAAAAAAATCAAGTCAGAAACAGTCATTTCTCCAAACAAAGAGCTAAAACCCTATCCACCGAACACACTGTTAAAAAGAAAAATGACCACAGTTTTCCTACCCTGAGACGGCCTGAAAATTCAGAAGTCAAATCTAAATTACTTGTCTATATAATTTCAATGTTTTCCATCACCTAAAACCAAAAGGTCTCAGTGGCACGCACAGTTCTCGAGAGCAAGGCAAACTAGCGTCATTCTGATGGAGAAAATCAAATACATTGCAAATCTCTTTCTCAAACAGAAATTTCTCAGACCCAAATCCAGGGCTGAATAAATCACGAGGTGGTGCTGCTTCCAGACATTTTTATCACTGTGATATCAGACCCTGAAACTGTCTGACTGTCACTACTTTTTTACAGTGTTTCGACATTTCCATTGCTCTCCTGAGATGTCTTAAGCGATGCTGCTTAGCCCATTCAGGAGGCCGAAGCTTGCCCTGCAGAGCTCAGTGTGGGGGAAGTCACGGCTGGAGGTCACAGAGGGACTGTTGAGAAGACTGTGGGAAATGTAAATGTTAGCTGGACATGGTGACACACACCTGTAACGCCAGCATTGAGGACGCGGAGGCAGGGGGATTGCTGGGATTGCTGCAGGGTTGGCCCAGTGAAGGTGGGGTATTAATGAGTTCACCAGACCCAAGATAAATGACAAATGGGTGTTTTATTGGGGAACAACTCGCACAGACAATATTAAAGATCTGCCACGACATTACTGCTCCAAAAGATACAGTCTCCACCCTCTGCGATGCGATCCGCGATGCGATCCACGACCCAAGAGAGAGAGCCCACCCTGTGTCTACTTTCAGGTCACATCCCCACCTGAAGCCACGCCCAAAGGGGTGTGGCCACTAGCGCAAATGCACTGGCAAGGCAAGACGCTACTACAGCCCAGTCTACACAATAAACTCCAGAAATCCTATCTCAAAAACCAATGGTCTTTCAGGGACTCTGCTCGCTGTCCAGCATGGCCACCCCGTATCCACCAGTGATGAATGGACGCAAACCCACTTAGATAAGAAGGGAAGTCCACCACCCGGAACAGTATGGACGAACTTTGAGTGACATAAGCCCATCACAGAGACAGATAAACACCTTGTGGTTCCATGTGAGATGCAGGCACTGTCCGCTCATGGGATAGGAAGTAGGGGTGTGGCTGGTGGGTGCCAGGAGGAGGAGTGGGGGGCTGTTTAACGGGTATGCAGTGTGCCCGAGTCCTCTCTGTTAGCCGGTTCCCATCATGCAGGAACTGGGCCCAGGATATACGCGTGTATTTCAAGAGAAGCCACAAAGCTGCATTTATAATACGACATTCTCTTTTTCCTCTTTAAGTTGGTGCTAAGTGTTTTTTAAGTACTTCAAGTCAAAGGAAATGTCAAAGTCAAAGCAGGCCTCTGACGTAGGCGGTAGGTTAGCAACTGTTGGTCCCAGGCCTCTGACATAGGAGGTAGGTTAGCAACTGTTGGTCCCAGGCCTCTGACATAGGAGGTAGGTTAGCAACTGTTGGTCCCTGGCCTCTGACGTAGGCAATAGATTAGCAACTGTTGGTCCCTGGCCTCTGATGTAGGTGGTGGGTTAGCAACTGTTGGTCCCTGGGAGAAAACTGAGCCCTAACATATCAGCTGGTGCTGCAGGGCATTTCCTGTCACTGCCGTGACTCTCCTTCATGAGGCATAGGTATGTGTCCCAAGCACAGGCATTAGTCCAGTCACAACCTTATTCTAGGAAGCTATGGATGCATGGAAAAGGGGGACTTTGATGAGTGTGTGTTGTCTCATTTTGTTTATAATGAGCATGAACCTCTAGAACTCTTTCTAACTTTTTTACATTTACGTTTCAGTGGCCGCCTCTGTGTATCCACGGAGGTCAGACAACAGCTTGGGAGTCTCTGTTTTCCCCCTTCACCTCTTGGGTCCCGGGGGTTTACCTCAGGTCTTCAGACTTAGCAGCAAGCGCCTTTACACTGAGCCATCTTGCCTGCCCTTCTCCTTGGCAACGCTGTTCATACTGTGTAGGGAGAGGCCCTCCGTTCATTGGCTCCCGTAACAGACTCTCAGGTGAGTCTCAGACACGCGTTGAAGAACTAAAGTAACTAAGTACAGGCAGCATTTAGAGAAGGTGTTAGAGGACACCCGAGGGATTCACCCCCAACTCTTACAGGTGAGAGAGACTGGATCTTACAGGGGGAAAAAAAATCACCTTTTATTTCTATCTTACGAAGGCGAAGTTGGAAGTCAAGCTGAGAAAAAACTTCTAAGTAATAGGATACCTCAGGATAAACTCATTGTCAAATGTAACTAAAACACAGCGATTAGATAACTGGAAAATTATCTGCTCTCCAAAATAATCCAGGTTTCTAACACTTGCTCTGCACTGTGCAAATAATACCTGAGAATAACCACACAGATTGAATTAATTATTGCCAACTTGATTTAACAAGTTGATACGTGCTCAGTATCACCAAGGTAAGAGGATTAGAAATAGGACCAGAGTCTGTCCACAGTACCACAGCTTGACGAACTCCAGCCTTTCCCTCCCCCTTCCCTCCCTCCCTTCCTCCCTCTCCTTCCCTCTCCCTCCCTCCCTCCCTTCCTCCCTCTCTTCATCCCTCCTTCTAACCCTTCTCTCCCTACTCCGTTTATTTTTCTAATAAACTATCTCAGTTGGCATTGTTTTCAGTTCTAAAATTGAGCAACACTTCATCCCACACAGCAGAAGTCCCTTCAACTCACATTTCAAATAGGGCACCAAGGAAAACAGGCATATGGCAACTCAAGCCCAGAGAGAGCATAACTTCCCTGTGATTCCCCGGGTGGCTTTGTGAAGGGGGTCATTTGTGCTATGACAGTGCTCAGAGGTGGGGCTTGATGGACTTCGGGTACCAGAGCTCTGTCTGAAGGCATATGATTAACAAAAAGTCTGGAAACCCAAGCCCAATTCCAAGATGTGATCCCCCTGCTGCAGACCCCAGTATGTTACACACACACACACACACACACACACACACACACACACACACACACACACGATGCAGAGCCCTGCACTGTGCCATGGCAGAATGCACCCTTTCTCAATCTTATGACGCCTTGCACCGGCCAGACAGGTTCTGCCCTATCCCACCAGACGCTTGAGATTCAGCTTTTAGGTTCATGAAAGCTCAGGAGCAAGAGCTAGGAGGAGAAAGCCAGGGTGGGCCAGCTTTCTGTTTCCTGCTACACCTAGAGATGCTTTGGAGAGGTCACCGTGAGTCCAAGGTCTGGTTTTTCATTTTGCACACTGTGGAATTTGATCTTATCTGATCACTCGGGGATGATGAGGCTCTGGGGGACAGGCTCGCACCGTCCACATGCTCAGGATGCTGATTGATACAGCAGAAGGCCGGCCGGTGTGCTCAGGCACAATGAGAGCACGTTAGGTGGGTCAGGGTGTGCTCTTAGACTTTGAAGCCTCTAGGGAACCAACCCTGGATGAGGAGAGCTCTCTGTAAGCTTGTGCTCTGGGCTGCCATGTAGGTCTGCAGCAGACACTCCCCTAGCTCCCGGAAAGCCTTAGGTTCGATCTTCAATACAAAAGGACGTGGGGAGAGACAAGGAAAAGGACACAGCCCCCTCCTTAGGCTCACACAGATGTTCACATACAACAACTACTACCTCCGTCCTCCCCAGACACACCCAGAGCTCATCCTCTGCCTGTGGATAATGTGAGGCCCTAACACCAATAGAGGGTGGGGCTTGCTGCAACCCTCTCTGCGTGTAGCCACATTTAATCTCTTCAACTCGGGTGAGAGACCAGACACCGATGACAGCACCTCTTAAGAAACGCAAGCTCCAAAGAAGGTTAAATAACTTGTTTATCACACAGCTAGCATGCCACCTCCAGGACGAGGGTCCAGGCAGTGAGACCACCGTCACACCCTCCACCATCAGGGACTCCATTGAGGAGGCTTCAGCATCCCCTGGTCAAAAGTGCCCCCAATGCTTTCATGTCCCCTTTAATTCTCCAGCTTTTGCTGCACTTGGAGCTGCTATCCCAGCTGTCTAACAATGAATTATACTACAAGACACATGTGTCATCGGAAGATTCTAGTCTTAGAAGTTTCCACGTATGGCTACTTTACTTACGTAAAATGCCTTCTCAGGCCGCATCCACCAGGGGCAGAGACACAGATAGACCCTATCTCTCTTAGTGCGTTGCCCAATCCATCTTTGGAAAGTACCTCGAGCAGGGCTGGGGACACAACTGAGACCCGCCTGGTCCTCGGCCACTCTCTACGGTCCTTCCCCAGCTCGGTGCTGCCTCTCTTAGGGGAACGGAGCTGCAGAGACAAACCTGGTCTCTGAGCGCCACCACCCCCCCTTCTTTGGAGAAACCCCCTTCACCTTTGGGTAGTCACAGAGACATATTTACCTGATATGGATGACAAACCCCCTTCACCTTTGGGTAGTCACAGAGACATATTTACCTGATATGGATGACGTAAGCCGGCGAAAATATAGGACAGTTCTCTTTCTGATTCCCTGCCACATTGGGACACAAACCAACAGTGTTGCTCACCAGAGCCCAAGCAAACGTTACACCAGATCTTGGGTTTTCAGCCTCCAGATGTGATGGGGGTTTCCTTCTGTGTATATGTTTCTCTTATTGGTTAATGAATACAACACTGTTGGCCAATAAGGAAGGAAGGTAGACCGGCCTAGAAGAGGACAATTCTGGGAAGTGTATGAAGAGAGGAGTCACCATGCAGCCCGCCAAAGGAGTAGCAGGTCTGGACCCTTCTCCGGTAACCCAAGCCAACATGGAAATACATAGATTGCTAGAAATGGGTTAATAATTAAGACAGAGCTAGCCAGTAAAAAGCCCTAGTCATTGGCCAACAATTTCATAATTAATATAGCATCTATGTGTCTATTTGGGGCTCAAGGTCTGCGGGACCAGGCGGAAAAGTGTTGGGCCTAAAAAGGCTAGAGTTTGGTGACCTATCTCTGGCCTGTAACCTCCACGTGGAGGTGACTCAGCAAGGACTGATATAAGACTGCCCCCTGCCTAGCTACCTGCCTGCTTGGTGGAATATTATTGGCCCTTACTCCTTATGTCATCTTACCCCATCCTAAGATTCCCATCCCCTACCTCAGCCCTATATAAGTTACTGCCTGTTGCAATAAATCAAGATCCTGCCTCGACAAGTCCCCGGACTCAGCGTGTATTTCTCCCCAGTAACTAGGATCAGGGAAGGTCTGATTTGCAACTTTCACCATCCGCTCAGCCCCGGGAAGAGACTGACTGGACCTGCCCTTCCCCAGCTCTACTGCCGGAGGACCTGGCAGGAAAGAACCTCCACAACACAGATGCAGTGATATTTTGTTTGCAGTCTAACAAATAAAGCTTGCCTGGAGATCAGAGTGCAGAGACACTAGTTAGCCATAGAGGACAGGCAGTGGTGGTTCACACCTTTAATCCCAGCACTCAGAGACAGAGGCAGATGGATCTCTGTGAGTTCAAGGCCACCCTGGGCTACACAAGATTGAATCAACCTAAAAGAGAAACAGAGCTCACACCTTGGACCCCAGCACTTGGGATGACAATGCCTTTAATCCCAACACTAGAGAGGAATATAAGGCAGGAGCTTAATGTAGACTCAGGGCAGTCTGAGGTTTGGTGGAGAGCATCATAGTCACACTGAGGACAGGACTGCCCCCCCCCAATTTGGTCTGAGCCTTGGTAGAGGTAAGAGCTCTCTAGCCACTTGGCTGCTTTAGTTTTCTGATCTTCAGCTCGAACCCCCATATCTGTGTCTGTGTCTGTGTTACATCCAGAACTATAGCTGATCAGATCTCTTCTTCATGATGGCCAACATCCGGTAACCCATAGCAACACAAGATGGGTTGAAACAATAGGGTCAATGACTCAGAAACGGCCAAGCATCTGTAGATAAGGCAAGGCTCCTCCCTTGGGTTTGTGGGGGGAAAAAACCAATGGGGGGATATTCCACTCTTGAGAAATTTCCTGCTCTACATGTCTACACCTCCCCCAGGTGGAAGGCAGACATTCCCTTCCATGACGGGCATCCAGGCACAAGCAGGTAGACTTTGTGGAGCTACAGCAACAACCCAGAAGACGTCCTTTTCAGAGAAGGCTGAGGTGAAGAAGGCTGTACTACCCACAATCCACCATGATGGGAATTTGTGGAAGGGTGACACAGACACCAAGCTTTCAGAGGCAGCGGGGCTGGATGGTCCTTAGAAGGGACCCACCTAGAGGCAAGTGCGGCTCAGTTGAGGCTCTGCGAATGCCTTACGGGGCCACCAGCAGTGGGACTTGTGTGTGTCCCTAGCTGCATGGCCTGCAAGCCCGGCCGTGGTCTCCTAGAAATTCTGTGAGCTCCTTCAGGCCTTTGTATGTTCCTCTCTGCTCATAGAAAACCATCAGACAGCAGGCAACGGAGTAGTAGCTGCATCGGGAAGGCAAGACGGGAGAAGCAGTTTGGCATAGGAGAGCGGTTTTTACAGCCCATCAGCTCGCATTTTTAAATAAGCAAAAGAGGGGCTGAAGAGGCGGGTTAGTGGTCAAGAACGCTCGCTGCTCTTGCAGGGGATCAGAGTTCAGTTCCCAGCACCCATGTCTACCTGGTCTCAGTCGCCCATAACTCCAGCCCCAGGATCCTACGCCCTTTCTAGCCTCCGAGGGAACCTGCACGCAATGTATACACTCACACACATATGTGCACAAACCACTGCAAGTTTGGTAGAGTAAATCAGCCAGCCATTGTCCCCAAGAACATCTGAAGTCATTGCTGGAGGTGAAGTTAGCATAGACGTGTACACACACACACACACACACACACACACACGCAGACACACACACACACTCTCTCTCTCACACACACACACACAGAGTATTCTACTCAACACCAGAGCTTACATGGACAGACCCTGTATCTGCAAGGGGGGACATTTGCTGGTCTAACCCCATAAGACTCCACCTTCCTGATTTATGAAATGCTTCAACACTAAGCAACGGTGTCCCAGTGAGCGTAAGTCCGTTGTTGTATAATAGGTACTTTACTCATTGGCTGGATAAGCCAGGTCGTAAGTCCTAGGCCTTGCTGAGGCTTTACCCAAAGCCCTTGTGTAATTCAGCAGTCATTCCTAAGATAGAGCAGGACTGGCATCCGACAGGAAGCCAATAAGAGCATCTCAAACCTTACAATCCTACTGGACCAAAACATGAGGGGATAAGAAGGTCCCACGCTGATTATTTTCAAAACATTCCATCTTGCTGATTTCTTTTCTTCTGCTGGTATCGTCTTTCTTAATTATGACTTAGGAAGCACGACGACCAAGGCCTTTCCTAGACTTGGGGTTTCCCGGCTACATAGATTTGTTATGCACAAAGAAAATGAAAGCCAAGGCCCCAAGTCCCGGTTATGCCTGTTGAGTCCTTTGACAGAGCCCTCAAAGTGTCCAGCCGTGTGGAGGATTGCTCTGGGCTGGGCACAACCCACTGCCATTTCCCTGTTGTCTCTGTCCCAGATTAATTTCTGTCGCTGTGACAAAGCACTCTGACAAACGCAGCTGGGGAGGGCGGGGTTCACCTGGCTCACACTTCAATCCGTCACACCGTGGTGTGTCACGGTGTCAGGAACTTGGTACAGTTGGTCACTCAACATCCACGGTCAAGGCGGAGAGCAATGAACGCAGCCATGCTCACGCCTGCTGGGTTATACTCAGCTACTTCTCTTCACTCTAACCTAGCTGAGGGCCCAGTCTGTAAAACAGTGCCATCCCCAAGGGGGTAGGTCTCAACCTTGGTTAACTCGGTGAAGACAATCCCCCACAGACGTGCCCACAGGATAGTCCATTGCGGGCAGGGCTTCACTGAGCCTCTCATCCCGGGTGATTCTGGAAACTGACAGTTTTCACATCACGAAAACTGTACTGCCCTAAGCCCAGTTCAGTGCTCGCATGGAAGACATAATGAACCTCTCTCCAAGAATGTGCCTGGGCCTGACCCGTTGGCTTGGCCACTGTGACCAGTTGAGGGCAGTATGCGTAGGATCCGGGAGTCTCGCTGATACTATGGGGAAAGAGCAGCCCTCTTCGGAGGTGACTCAGTAACCGATAAGCCTGGAGCTTTCTGGTGACATCCTGATATCATGAAACCAATCCAGGGGACCAGGGAGCCAAATGGTGACATGGAATTGGTTTCTAGTGATGTTGTTTAAGGCTTTTGCCTTTCCAGTTATGTGAACCCGATTGACTTCCCCGTACATCCCCTCAAATTAGATTTCTATTTTCCACCCAAAGAAAAACGGAGTATCAGCGACAGACAGTGATTCTTTTAATTGGAGATTCGACACGGATGACAGAGATGTTCATCGATACGCAAATGTAGCTCGATTTTTGAAGTGATTTTCTGTTGTGAACTGCTTTCCCATACGCATCTCATACCCTTGCCCCTTGCTCAGGAAAAGGCGATGGAGAGAGAACACTATCCTTGAGATGGCCATCAATGAAAATGCAATTGACAGCCAGCCCAAAGGCGGTCATTCCTTGCCTGGACTAGTGGGAACAGCTTGCTGATGAGTGCAGGCGAGGTTTTCTCCGGGAGATTAAAGTCCCAGGCTTTATGGACTTGGTTGATCACTGGGGACCACATGTAAGCCATAGAAACCGATGGCAGGAGAGAGAGAGAGAACACGTGACCTCTGGAAAAGACGATGACTCGTTCTTAGCCTTCTTGTGACTGTGTGGGGCGCCACAAGGCCAAGCTGTACTTGGATCCGGTCTTGGGTTCCTCCCTGGGAGCAAAGCCCAAGGGTGGCTGGAGACCATGACTCCTCAGCGGCCTCCAGGATTCAAGCCCTGACTTTCCCTTACCGCCGCGTGCCAGAGGGCACATTCTCTAACCCTAACACCTTAGCTAGAAGGGCCATCGAGATCCTCAATGGGCAAAGTATCTGCGGCCACACCTAACGGCCTGAGCTTGATCGCCAAGGTGTACACGTTAGACAGAGAGGACAGATCACCAAACATTGCCCTCTGACCTCTTCCAGGAGCAAGTTCTGGCACGTGGGCCCACCCGCACCCGGTACACACAAAATAATAATAGTGGTCACCGTCACTGTTACAGTGAAGGCCATTTTCTCTAAGTGTCTTGAGCAACCTGCTAACCTAGTGCTTAGCTCTGAGAGGATCGCATTGAAAACAACAATTTACAAAATGGTTAGCTTTAATCAGTGTGTGTGTGTGTGTGTGTGTGTGTGTGTATGTATGTGTCTGTGTCTGTCTGTCTGTCTGGGGTGTATATGTGTGTGCATGTGTCCATCTGTCTATCTTTTTTACTGTCTGTCTGTGTGGAGGTGTACACATGTATGCATGTGTGTGGGAGGGTTTCTGTCTGTCTGGGGGAACAGATGTGTACGTGCGTGTCTGTATGTGTGCAGCAGGGTGTACGGTGTGTGTCTGTCTGGGGGAACAGATGTGTACGCGCGTGTCTGTATGTGTGTGGGAACAGATGTGTACGTGCGTGTCTGTATGTGTGCAGCAAGGTGTACGGTGTGTGTCTGTCTGGGGGAACAGATGTGTACGTGCGTGTCTGTATGTGTGGGGGAACAGATGTGTACGTGCGTGTCTGCATGTGTGCGTGGATGTGGAGAGTAGACGTCATTGTCAGGTGTCTTCCTATTGCTCCTACCACCCACCGTTTTAAAAACACGTTTTATTATTTTATGTACATGGGTGTCTTGCCTGCCTGTGTATCTGTGTGCCCCATGTGTGTCTGCAGCCCACGGAGGCCAGAAGAGAGTGTCAGATCCCCTGGGATGGCGTGAGCGGCCGGCCATGTGGTTGCTGGGAATCAAACCCAGGTCCTTTGAAAAAGCAGCCAGCGCTCTTAATCCCGGAGTCACCCTCCAGTCTCCTACTGAACCTGGGGCTCTCAGACCTGGAGCCTGGGTCCTCCTGTCCCCTCCCCTCCTCCCCAGCACCGGGATCACGGGCTCGGAGCTCTTTAGGCGGAGGCCGAGGGTGCAAACTCAAGCTTCATGCCTGCTTGGCAAGCGTTTTCCTGACTGAGCCATCTCTCTAACCGCTGTGGCACAAGACTTGAGTCAGCTTTCGGGGGTGAAAGCTGAAGGATCAGAGAAGCAGAGGGGCAGCCATCGGAGTCCTCGCCTCTCCCAATGCTCAGACCGAAGGGGCGATGCGGTCCTCAGACTGCTGCATCCCCAGACTGACTGCTCAGACTGAGTCTTCAGACTCCATCTGTCTCTACGGATCCTCAGACTGCACTGAGCTCCTGTCCCCTCCTGCCTTACAGTCCTCTCTCTGCCCACCCGTAACACTCCTGTCTCTGCCTCCTGCTGCTGGGATTAAAGGCATGGGATCCCAAGTGCTGGGATCACCTTCGTGTGAGCGCTGTTACTCTTTTAAGGTTGATTCAATCTCGTGTAGCCCAGGGTGGCCTTGAACTCACAGAGATCCACCTGCCTCTGTCTCAGAGTGCTGGAATTAAAGGCGTGCGCCACCACTGCCTGACCTCTGTGGCTTAGCTCTGCACTCTGATCTTCAGACAAAACTTCATTTGCACAAGCAACATATCGCCACACAAATCAATACGTTTCCACACAACATGGATACAACCGCTTACACGTGAGTGTGCGGTCACGGTGTGACTCTTCACGATAAGGAGGGAGTCTTGGCCATGGGTGGGTTCAGATGTGTGGACACGCCCTGTTCTCATCCTCACTTTGGTTCCAGCCCAGTTCCCTTTGCTCCACCCTAGCCTTGGTCCCTGCACACGCCAGGGTTCTTGAGCCAAGGCTTGTGCAGCTGCGTCAAGCATCCGAAGGCTCCGGTCAGCTCTGTGTCGCCTGCTCTTGGAGGAGGTGCCCCAGGGGTGAAGACCACAGGCTCCTTCGAAAGCAGGCTCCCATCCGGCCTTCCCGCTCCAGGAAGGCAACTCGGCTGGCCAGGTCCAGAAGCCTTCACTCATTACCCCGCCCTGTCCCATAATTACTTCCTGTTTCTAGGGGGCCATCTCTTCTGAGGTCGGAAAAACAGTTCACCCAAGGACCGGATGGCTTTGCGCTTTAGCTGTCCCGTGAAAACCACACAAAATTGCAAAGATTTTGTCCCTCTCCACATAATTACTATTTAGTCATGCTAGGCTGCCCACCTCTACTTTCTGGCTTTAAAAAAAACTGACTTTACTAAAGGGTAAAGATAATTTACAGAAAACTTCCTTAGTTTCAAATCTGTTTCCACAAGGAGAAATTTTTTTCAGTGTTCTTCGTTTCTGTTTCCTGAAATGAAGAGGCAAGTGCTTGGGGAACAAGTCAATGGTAGAGCTCATCCCTGCCTTGTGCCAAGCCCTGGGTTCCATGGAGAACAGAGAAAAATTACTTCCTTAACAAAGAATCCGGGGTTCACTTGGTTCTTTGTTCGCTGCTGAGTCAGGTTCTCATGTAGCCTGGTCCTCCTCCTAGTGCAGGGATTACAGCCAGGAGCTGCTACACCGGAGGTTTGATTTCTCTCAGGAAAACATCAGAGGCCCTTATAACTCCCAGATATATTTAATTCTGCATTATTTACTTAAAGGTAATAACTGGGGAATTCAATGTATATTCTCAAGGTCTTCCCTCCTTTCTACCCTGGTAAAATCTGGATGTGAATAATTTGGTATAATTGCTAGTCTAAATATCAAGGACGCGTTCTTAGATCCACACACAGGCTGGGGAATGGAAGGGTGGGCACACTGGGCACGGTCCGCAGTTAGGCTCAGGGACAATTCCTGCAGGAGGAAGCTAAGCCTTCGGGTCAGAACCAGCCATCTGACACCCGAGCTGAGCAGGGTTTGTGTTTGTCCTCAACCAGGCTGTTGAGAACTGGCAATGAATTCTTACCAACAATGTGTCTTAGCACTAACTTCCGATGCCCCACAAGGGGCTTTCTAACCTGAGAGCTCCTCCAGAGTTCATCACCTGCCTCCTGTAGATACCCCCAGCCCATCCACAGTGCAAACAAGATCAGATATCACATCTCAGTGCATCTGGCCCTGGTCAGCCATCACCGGTACCAAGACACCAGTTGTAGTCAAGACTACAACCATGCTTATAAACTTCCGATTATAAACATAGGGCAGGACAGGCTCCCTGTCCCTCTTTCTGGTCCCCACATGGCCCCAGTACAGAAGGCAGAAAGCAGGAACTTGAGGGCCAAGGAGTACAGCAGATGGGAAGTCAGGCGAACTCGCTGGGACTTGGCTAGCGAGCAGCCCAACCTCAGCCCGTGCTCCTAGCTTTCATGTCCACTGTTGGTTGCTAGGCACTATGTATAATGCAAAAGTAAATAGTTACACAGTATGGCTTAGAACGCACGCCATTCAAGCCAAGGCGGAGGGATCTCTCAAAGTTTCTAGGTTTATTTTTAGATTCTAGCTGATAACCCAAATGCCCAACGATGACCGACCACATTGAGGCTAAGTGCCGTTAGAAGCAAAAGCATGGACGTCCAACGTCAATCACCAAGGCCACCTGGGTTTTATAAATTATGCACCATCTGAGTCCTCAGGTGTCCCAAACACCTCACAGCGGATCTACGAACAGCCGCCAGCACCCTCACAAGCCTTGCATGATGGGAGGCATCTCCCACCTTTGGTTAAGGGCGTGGCGAGTACGGCACAAAATAAAAATATCCTTCAGTGAAGGTCTGAGACCACAGAAAAAGCAACCAAAACCACATGAAAGTAAAATTTTGAGGAAAAGAAAAGTGGCATTTCCTACAACTTTTGGCTTGGTGCCTTGGACCGTGTGCGCTCACGAAGACGAACAATAATAATAAGGGAAGGTCCCAGTTTCCAGAGAGACTCCCTGCGGTTTCCACATGGCAATCACAGTATTCCACTACAACTGAAGTTCCAAAAGTAAATGGGTTGCTGAGAAAAAGGGATCCCCACAGAGCACAACCTGAGACAGCATCAACAATATGGGGTGCTATGCCAAGTCACAGAATGCTAAATAATAGTATGGGCAGGAGTGACCCCGAGTGGATCACCAGGGTCTGCTGAGCCTCCCCAGCGGAGGGTATTTGTGTCCCCTCTCCAACGGGCAAGACGATGACAATGACTGAGAAGTCACCCCAAGGACACTGCAACTCCTTGGACCACGCAGGCCCTCAGCACTGCGGAACTCAAATTTCAGGGCAAGGGCTTGAGCAATCTGTTCTCAGAGTGGCCACCAACTCCCCAGTCAGCACAGAACTGCTCTTGGCCCCAAGAAGCGTCTGGTTTGGGGAAACGCTCGAAGCACATCATTCACATTAGGGAAAGGTTGGATTTCTTTTTAAAAGCAACATTCAGTAAAGGTGATGGGATCATTATAAAGATGTTGGAAAGAAAAAGCAGGCAGTCTTGATTCTCATTTCCTCCTCACCCTACACCAAAATAAATGACAGTTGGATTAAATAGTAATTTTTTTTTTGTTTTTTGCAGTTGAGGATATTTTATAACCAGCAAGCGCCAGACTGGCAAATGGCACGCTTGAAGAGATGGCAGCAAATGCACCAAAGACGTTGCGTGTTGTTGAAGAGCTTAGTCCCACGATCTCCGCGTAAACCGGAAACCCACAGCAAGCTCCGGATTAATATCTCAACGACAGACACCTCTGTCTCGAACGCCAGAGCGTCTGGGATCTTTGGAGCTCAGTTATTTGTGGCGGTCCCTTTTTGTCCATGTGATGAAAGACCATGACTAAGAGCAGCCTGGGGAGGGGAAGGTTTGCTTCACTCATGGCTGACAGTCCACCGCTAAAGGAACCGAGCCTGCTTTTTATGTACGGAGAGCGTGACCTACAGTGGGCGGGGCCCTCCTACATCATCAGCAAATAAGAAAACGCCTCACGGCCATGGACACAGGCCGAGCTGATCCAAGTGATTCTTCAATTGATGCCCTTTTTCAAGTGACCCTAGGTTCCAGGCGGGTTGACAAGTGACACTAACTATGGTGCTGTCACCTCTCACTACCTACAGTCCTTCAGGGATACCAGAGTGTGCAGGTGCTCACGTGTCATGTAAAACAGTGCGGTATTGGCACGCGTCACATGCACTACCTCCCGTGTCTGTCACTGAAACCATCTGAGGATTAATCATGATACCCACGGCAAGACGAGTGCTTCACAGCCAAACTGCACCGCGCTGTTTGAGGAATAATGACAGCAAAACAAGCCTGAATACGTCCAGTGCAGGCGAAATTCTGGCTATTAAAAATATTTCACCTGCTAGTTCATTTATTTATTTACATTTCCTATCCACGCGTGATTGAGCCAGTGGAGACAAGAAGAGAAATTTACACCTGGCGCTAACGTCAAGGCCTGGGAGCAGACGGCTTGGACTCTGCACACCCGTGCCTGGGACGGCAGCTCACCACAAGCACACGTGGCCTCTATCTTTGAAAAGAAGTCATCTTAACCGATGTGCAACACATCTAAGGCAAAGCGCAGAGCCTGAAGCTGAAAATCAGGGAAAGGAGAAATGCCATGGTGTACAAGAATAAAAACACGTTTGGCCTCATTCCTAATCAAAGAGCCACACAGGGTAAAGGCGGTGTCTGCGACTGTATTCTAGTGATGGTGTTCCAGACAAGCAGTCAATACAGCACCCACACAGAAAGCAAGCCGCAAAACTTTGTTAAGATCCTCCTTAATGTTCAAGACTTCAACCTAGAAATATATCCCAGGGTACAATCTCACACTGAGGAAGGTTATTGTGTAAACCATAATGACCAATATATATATTTACTTCTTAATTTTTTTGTTTTGTTTTTCATTTTTATTTTCTTTTTTCCCCACCATCACAAATAGGACTTTTTATTTGTCACTATCTAAAATCTGGGTTTTTAAGCAGATTCTTGGACTGGCGGTTCATATCCGTCAGCTCGTTCAACCTAAGCACCTGTCTCGCCGCCAGTACTTTTCCCAGCACCGGCTCCTTCACCATGGAGCTCCATGAGTTTTCCCAACTCAAACGTGGGTGTCTTCAGCACTTTTACCTTTCTAATGAAGACATCATGAAGAGGATAGATGGACTGGCGAGCCGTCTCCGTGTCTTTCCCAGTGTCGTCTGCAATCAGTTTATTAGCCTCTTCCTTCAAACATCTGTCTGCCCTTCTCCGGTCATGACTTCTGCCATCTTCTTGCGGATCTGGTGGACCTGCTGGTGCTGTGCATAGGAGGTCTTGTGTATCTGGTTATTGTGTGTGTGTGTTTTTTTTTTTTAGTGAAACCAACACAGAACAGACGGAGCAAATAACCATCACAGCTGTCTTGACATCAACATGCACTTCAGTCATGGTCTGCCCCTTTTTGACCATGGAACAGATCGTTTTTTAAAGATTTATTTATTTATTATGTATCCTGTGTTCTGTCTGTATGTATCCCTGCGGGCCAGAAGAGAGCGCCAGATCTCACTATGGATGGTTGTGAGCCACCATGTGGTTGCTGGGAACTGAACTCAGGACCTCTGGAAGAACAGCCAGTGCTCTTAACCTCTTAGCCATCTTTCCAGGCCCTACATTCTGTTCCAGGTAAGATCCATGCCATGGAAGTTAGTCAGACAGATTTTGCCCTGAACATCCTCAGTAGTTAGCTTGAATTTTCTAAATGTAACTTCGTCGTTCTGTAGATCAGCAAGGCTCACCTCAAACACGCAACCCCTGAGGCCATCGGATGCATTTTTGGTTCCTTGAGTCCTCGTGCTCTGTGTTCCAGTGTCTCTAATATCAAACACTGCAGGGGCTTTCGTGTCACACCAGTCTTTCTTCAGAAACGGACCAACCGCTTTCTTCTTGGCTCCCTTCCTGACGCCTATCCTCAGGTCCTTATTCTTGCCAACCCTTGTTTCTCGTTTTCCAAGACAGGGTTTCTCTGCGTAGCCCTGGCTGTCCTGGAGCTCACTCTGTAGACCAGGCTGGCCTTGAGTTCACAGAGCCTGCCTCTGCCTCCCAAGTGCTGGGATTAAAGGCACAGGCCACCACTACCCAGCTGTCTTCTAAAAGTTTTAAGCAAATGATCAAAAATGAAATCACAAAGCAGGAATCCCCGCTGCATAGAGTATTATATGTTCAGAAAAGCATTGTGTACAAAGATTATAGAATAAAGTGAAAATTCTCGACACACATAATCACATGAAAAACTAATTTGTTACTGGCTATGCAACTAGGAAATGCTCCCATATGAAACAACACAGAAAAATACTCCTGGTTGTCTTTTAATATATGGATGTGGATAACTTTCTCTTCTTACTAATTTTCTGCACTGTGCAGATATCTTCACAGTAATGTCTCATATTCATAGTTGTGGAAAAAGATGAACAGAGAGAGAAGAATGGCTCATGGGCTGGGGATGCGCTCCGTAAATGTCTTCCTCTGCCTTTTTCAGAACATGCACACGCACAACAAATGCAAACATAAACAATGCCAAAGCCATCTGTCCTCAAACACCAGAATAACACACACAAAAAAGGGAGAGTCAAACACCCAGAATAACACACACACACACACACACACACACACACACACACACACACAAAGCAAGAGTTTCGTGCCCAGCCCAGACAGCACTGAGATACTGAGCAGTTTTAAGTCACAATACATCAAAGTCCATCTCAGTGCTCAGACTCAGCACTAATGTAGCCAGCTGGGACCTCACCTACGGTACTCCACACCCTGTCCCCAGTACTGTGAGGTTAGCTCCCCTTTGAGTGTATATAGTGGTCAATTAAACTTTCTATAACATCCCCGAGAGACATCCCATACATTGACTCATATAAAAAATGCTCCCATGCAGATAATAAAAAGAGGTATTCCCAAGTATTAACATTGGCTGACGTCACACATTGTGATTATGCACAAGACCTTACAGTTACGTTCCTTCAAGTGCAGGTGTGAGACAGAGATTTTTAATTTCAGTACATCTGTAAGTTACACTAGAGAATACTGACCATGGAAAGAAATTCTCTGAAACATCTGTTAAAACTAGAGCATTTTAATAATGAGAACAGCAAGCCGCAGATTTGTCTCTTTAGCCTAGGTATTGGTAATAATTTGCATAAGACTATTATGTGAAAGGAAGGGCCACCTGTCCTCTGACCTTGAAGACATTCAGCTTGCCTGTGTGAGAGGCATCCTACCCTGTGTGAGAGGCATCCTGCCCAAGCTGCCTGTGTGTGAGATGCCTGGCCCTGTGCCCCTGTGTGAGAGACACTCTGCCCCGCCTTGTGCTTCATGGGTAAATCCATGTCATTCTCTCAGCCTTCTGAACAACCCTATTAGTGTTACAGTTGACACTTGGAAGTGAAGCCCCATGGGGCCTTACAGCTCCTAAATGCAGAGCTAAGGAGGGAGGTCATGCTAGCCCAGCTCCATAGGGTTGTGTTCACCGTCCACTAACCCCCGGAGACTGCACACAGCCAACGTAGGGTTGTGCTCACCCCCCACAGACTGCACACAGCCTACACATTTGCTTTTTCTTATACCAAATAATAATAATAATAATAATAAATGAATAACCTTTGTCTGAGCTTGCCCTGGACAATCCAGGAAAAGACGGTCGGTATCCACAAACTAAACGAACATTCATCAGTACACAGAGAGCCGCTCTGAGTGGGAGGACCGATTCACTGACTGTATCAGTCTACAAACTGAAGGAAGCCCCAAGTTAGAATGACAGGAAGGAAGCTATACATGACCTTCGGATCACGAAAACTGAAAAGATAAATATTCAGTTAAATGGTCTTGTGGAGAAAAATAAGAGAGGTATGGGACGGTCTAAATATAGTTTCCACCATATTTCTGCTTTAATAAAAGCAGATTAGCATACATTCTCTTGCAAATGTTGCCCAGGCAACCAGAAATACAAAGGTGTTTAGAAAAGTATATATATGTATATGTATGTGTATGTATATATATGTGTGTGTGTGTGTATGTTTGTGTATGTGTGTTTGCCATCCTTGAACAAAACGATCACTACTATACAATATATTAATTAAAATACTATATAACAGAAGAAGAGTAGGTATAGAAGTAAATACCATTAATAAGTAGCAAGCATACATTAGTAAGACAATAAGGTGTCTCTATATAGGACACCAAACCCATTACTGCCTCAATTTTGGGCCAACAATCTGTTAAGAAAAATGTTCTTTAAAACATCTGGGGGTGAACAAGACAGCTCAAATGGTACAGGCACTTCCTGCCTGACAAGTTCAATCCCTGGAGCCCACACGACAGAGGAAGGGACAGATAGGTCCCTCTGACCCCCCACACCTGCTTTTCGGTGACTTGTGGCATGTAAGCGTGCGCACACACACACACACACACACACACATACACACACACACACACATACACACACACACACATACACACACACACACACATACACACACATACACACACATACACACACATACACACACACACAGACACACACACATACACATACACACACACACACATACACACACACACATACACACACACACACATACACACACACACACACACACACACACACCCCACACACATTCGCATAGTCACACACTAAGTAAGTACAAACGTTCAAAAGGAAGAGGCCATGAATTTGAACTGGAGCAGGGAGATAATTCTGGAGGTTTTGGGCAGACGGAAGGAAAAGAGGAAATGATGCATTTGTGCTATAACCTCAAAAAAATTTTAAATATATATATTAAAGTGTTTTATGTGAGGGAAAAATACTTGGGCTGGCAAGAAGGCTCAGCAGGTCAAAGTAGTTGCCTCTTGAGGACTGAGTTCAAGTCCTGACACCTACATAAAAATGGGAGGAGAGAAACAATCCCACAACGCTCTCCTCTGAGCTCCCAGGCATGCCACGGGGTGCACACCTTCACATACACACACACACACACACACACAAATAATAATAATAAAATACTTTTTAAAGTTTAACTTTTTTCTGCTTTTTTGGATTTTGTGTCTTTATTGCATGCACCAAAGGTAGAGGCCAACAGGATTTTAAAACGCATTTTGAAAACTCTCTACTGCCCCTCTTAACTAGGGTGACCATGCCGCTGTGTGCCTTGGGCTACACTCCCTGCTTCCCTTCACTCACAAACGGTTCTGACAAAAATGCTAAAATCACATGACCCCCTTATGTTTAGCCAAGAAGCACTTCTTACCATTTACAACACGGGATAGCTACTGACCCTGGAAGTCGGGTCAGAAAAGCAGTCACCGGGGACACGCCCTTGAAGGACATCTTGGGATGGGTCCCTTCATGCTCCCTCTGCTCTCAGGCCACCAGGAAATGAGCAGTTTCCTCTTTCACGGGCTCCCAGCGCAACGAGCTGCCTCCCCACAGGCTCAAAAAGCAACGAAAATGGACAAAAACCTCCAAAAACCACGGGTACGGATCCGCCTGGCTTCTTTTTAAATGGGTCATCGCGGGTGCTTTATTACGGTGACATAAGCTGACTAACGCACCCCGACTGTCCAGCCCTGCAGCATGAGTTCTGATCAAACCCCGGTCCGTAGCTGCTGAGTCCATTAGGAAGTAGTCGGGACTTCAAGGACTGTTCTTTAGTCCTGATGAGAACAAGGAAGGCCAGTGTTGCAGGGAGACAGAAGATTGCAGAGCAGCAGGAGCCAGGGCGGGTACTGCAGGGAAAAGGCAGCAGTGGGCAGGAGCTGTGGGCCTTGGCATACGGACACAGGCAACTTCCCACATGCCGCTGGGCAGAAGGAACGAGAGAAATACCCCCCCTGCCTTCTCACCCCTCTATCTCCTGCTGGACCCAGCGCTGATCAGAAGACAGACCACTGATGGAGGCGGCCTCTCAGGCACAGAGCCAGGGGAGGGGGAGAGGTCAGGAGGAGTTTCCCAGCTCAGGCACTGCCTGGTCCCCCTCTAGGAAATAAGGAGGTGGTAAGGTATGGAAGGTTGTCACAGTCACGATCGTTAATGTGGGGCCCCTGGCTCAGAGGGACACCGCTCCGAGCTTACTAACCCCCCCCCCATCACCAACTTGAGCTTCCTCTTTTTTTTTTTTTCCTTCTTAACGAGCAGTCTTTCATTTTTATTCCTTTCGGGCCCTACGGATTTTGTGGCTGGCCTCCTGTTGTAAGGGAAATGCTTGTCTTCAGTGGGTGACATTCACTTCCCTAGGCATCTTTGGTCAGAATAACAAAGACTGTGTCCACGTGGCAGGGTGAGATGGAGCAGTGTCTCACCTCTTGGTTCTCTGGGTCTCTTTCTTCTCATTCAAGGTCAAATCATAGCAAAGGGGTTGAAATGCCAAAACCGGCCCCACCCCACAGAGAGAAACAGAACTAAATCACAACTGCCTCTGGGTGAATGGTTTGGGTTCTTCCCTGATGTGTGAACAGTGAGCACCGCCACAGAGCTCCTGCTACAGGCGACAGCCGTCATGTTAGTCGGGCAGACGACAAAGCTCCCCTAGCCTTATCCGTGTGTGCCCTTGGCGTATCCGGGCCCGAAGCTGGGAGTGTTGATGCGTGGTGAGAGTCCGCTTGAGAAACCAGCTGCACCTGGGTATAGCATCTCCAAGCAGTGTTCTCTGAGAGGCGGGAAACTTGACCTGGCCTGCTTCTGTGTCCCTTTTCTAAAATGTCCCCAGTACCCTCAGCCTGCCCACGGACTTCCTCGTGGCATCTCTGAGAGCATCTGGGTAAATTTGGGTGAGCCCTAGGCAGGAAGTGTGTACTGCCTCTCCGCTTCGTTACGTCCAAGGCCATCCAGCAAAGCCAAGTGCAGAGGACTCCCGGTGAAGGCCAGATCAAACTATCTTTGTCAGCTCCCCACCCACCCACCATGCGGTTTAGAAGTAAGGATGACAGATTCTAGGATCTGGAGGGGAGATAAAATCGAGGGTCACAAGAAAGGCAAATGTACCTCCAAGCCTGGTGGGAGGATGAACAGAGAGCCCCTAAACTATGTCCTAAGCCCCAGAACCAGAGAACATTAACGTTTTTAAGAAAGAAAAAGGCGGGCAGTCTTTGCAGAGGATACCGACAAAAAGCGGTGTGGATGCTGAAGGGAGCCCTGCATCCGTGGCAAGGGTCCTTAGGATGGACCACGGAGGAAAGGACCACGGAGGAGAGGGCCACGGAGGAGAGGGCCACAGAGGAGAGGACCACGGAGGAGAGGAGGACAGAGCTGGGAGCCTGGAACACCCACGGGCAGCAGCAACGAAAGGAGGCAGGCCACTAGCCGTGGCAACACACACCTGGAGTCCCAGCGGTTCAGAGGGGTAAGGAGCAACCTCAGCCCACGAGTTCAAGAGCAGCCTCAGCAATATAGGGCGGCCCCATCTCTGAATAGATAAGTAGGCACGAATAAACACGCAGCAGCCCAAAGAACTAGTTCTCTCTGAGCATCTAGAGAGAGTGGGGCCCCCAGCAACACCCCAGTCGCCGGACATAGAGCCTCCATGGCTGTGAGAGAATCGCTGTCTATGCTGTGGAGGCACCCGCTCTGTGGCAGTGTGTCCCATGGACACAGAAACAAGCCCGCAGCCCTGTCTCTCACCTATGACTGCAGCTTTGCAGGCGGCAGAGATGGGATCTCCTCCGAGTCTCCTAAGGCATCCCTTTCCATGCGCACAGGGGGGCTCAATCTAGTCCCAGAATGGGGCTCACTGCTTTCCCCAGCACAGAATAGCAAGCACCTGGTGGCACTAATATCTGGTTTTCACAGAGCTCCTCGGCCACGTCTGGGTGTTGAGGGGGCGGGGTACCCACCAGAGCCACACCAGACTTCAGAGCACCTGGGTTTAGGGACAGGTGTCTACTACAGGGCCAGTTAGAAGAATGAGAAATGTCCCTGCTACCCCCACCTTTGGCCAGACTTCCGGCCCCCAGTTCAGCTGATTGCTCGCTGGGCCCTGAACATCTTACCAACGGTCCCTCCATCTCCCTCTCCGGGGCGGTGGATCACAGAGCTCCAAAAAGACATGTTCTCCACTCCACCATTCTCCCCTCCTTTCTTCTGTCCCCTAGAAGCCGCACCCCAGTCACATTTGGCCTCTGTCTTCAGGTCGGCTCAGCCACTTAGGAGGTGCCAAAGGCAGAAGAGTGGGAACAAGAGTGGGTAGGTACTTCCTGGACTACTCACTACATACCGCTCTGCCAGGACCAAGACGGAAAGCATAGCTCTGCGGGTAATGCTGCCCCACCAAACTAACTCTAAAAGCACATCTAGAAACTGTATCCATGCCCCTTCTTGAACAGCACACACACATATAACTGTTGTCACACCCTCTTGTATAACACACATGTGTACACACGTGAACGCGGCACACACTCTCTCTCTCTCTCTCTCTCTCTCTCTCTCTCTCTCTCTCTCTCTCTCTCTCTTCACCATGCCCACACCTGTGCAAACAGCCCACTGACCTAAGCTTGCCGCCTCCCTTCAAGTGTGCCTCATTATGGGACCCTGGTAGGCAAACGGGAGAGCTTGCCAGAATAGATTGAGCCAACGCTTAGAACTCCAGTAGATATCTACAACAGGCAACCAGTCAACACATCAGAGGAAAAATGTCAGAGTGCCATGTTGACCTCCCTTCCCAGAGTCAACGCCACACAGAGGTGGTCCTGTTCCAGTCACCTGGGTGTGGAGAAAACCCCTCAGCCCTCTGCAACCTCATCTGTCTTCCCCTCCCTGTGAGGAGCCTCCTGCCCGTGCTGCTGTCACGGGTCACGGATTTCCAGGGGTTCCCGGTATCGCTAGAATCAGTTTCAAAGTCTGCCCCCCCCAGCCCCTCACCTGCGGATTCCGACCTGCCTTCAAGGCGACAACCCTTCTCGCCCGTGAGGATAGCCATCATCGTTAAAAAGAACAACACTGACGGCCAGCTGCAGAAAAACCAAAGTCCCTGCGCCCCGCTGGTCGGTGTGTGAAGAGGAAGCAATGTGGAGAACAGTCTGGTGGTTACCAGAGATTAATACAGGACGGCGTGTGATCCAGAAGTTTTGGGTCTGAGTGCACAACCAAAGGAATTGAAAGTGGAAGCGTGAGAATACACCTACATGTCTATATCCACAGCGGTGCTATGCACTATCGCAACAGTCGGACGCAGCCCGTGCCCAGCAGCAGACAGACGGCCAGCCAGATGTGCTACTCTCGTGTGATGGAATGTACTCAGGCTTGAGAAGGAAAGACGTCCTGAGAGCCGTCACAGCACGGCGACAAGGCATGCTGTCAAGTGGGATAAGCCAATCGCAACAAGGTGACTGATAGGTACAGTGCCAACTCTATGGCATCCTTGCGGTGCTCGGACTCACGGGGACAGAGGGGAGGAAGGTGGTAGTCAGGGCCTGAGGGGAGAGAAGAATGGGGGACCCCTGTTTAATAAGCCCAGGGCTTCAGTCCAGAAAGAGGAGAGGGTGGGCAGAGGTACAGTAACACAAATGTGCTTGGTGACACAAAACTGTCCACTTAAAACAGTTAAAAAGGCAAGTTTTACAGTGATTACAGTTAGTCACCATTTTAACGTATTCAAGAAATATTCATTCCTCACCTAGTACACAAGCCGAGTTCCCAGGGCTGCTGTCCCCACCAAACGAGCTCAGCTCTTACACTGCGCCCCTGTATTCCAAGTGCAAGTTGATTTGTTCCCTACGTTAATTAAAAGATGGAACACACCAGGCAGTGGTGGCACATGCCTTTAATCCCAGCACTCGGGAGGCAGAGGCAGGCGGATCTCTGTGAGTTCGAGGCTGGGTTGGACCGACAGCCTCCAAAACAATACAGAGAAACCCTGTCTCGTAAAAACCAAAAAAAAAAAAAAAAAAAAAAAGGAACATGGTGGACTGAATGGTAAGGGTTTAAAGTGTAGGTCCACTGTTGGTGAGGCTGTTTTGGGAGAGTCTGTAAGTCTTCTGAGGAGGGACCTGTTTAGAGAAAGTGGATCACAGTGTGGGATGAAGGGGGCATCCTGCCCCCAGCCCCTGCTTATCCCCTCTCCGTTCCCTGGCTACCCTGAGGAGAAATCACCCTCTCCTGCCACACACTCCCAGGATGCTGTTCCCAAAGCCAGGGGCTGAGCAGAGCCTTCAGAAACCAAGCGAAAAAGGTACCCATGACAGGCGTTTGGTGACACCGCAAAGTGACTCACACAGGAGCTGGAGCCCGTTCCGGCCTGGGTCCTGAGAACCCTGCTCAGTGTCGAGCATGTCGTAACAGGCCCTGAATCATTGCTCGAATGCGTGAGCAGAGGCCCAGTCAGAGGACCTGTGCCTTCCCTCTCCTCCCTTTCTCCAGTCAGAAGATGCTTTCCGCGTCTCCAAGCTATGGGGCCATCTCTTCATAAACAGAGAGGATGGGTCCATAGGACTCCCTTTAAACATCCCGTTCACAAAACAGTAGGTGTGCATTTCCAAGCGCATAGATTGTGACGTTCAACCCCAAACTCCACTGCTTACCAGTCACGTGCCCTTGGGCAAGTTTGCAGGATGCTAGGCCTGCCATCCTTATCTGGAAAGTGAGAGTGCCAGTGTCTTGTGTGACCCAAGATTCTCGCCCCGCCTCCTGGTGGCCTCCGGTTTGTGTGAGAGAAGTAGCCTTGCTCCTCAGCCTCTGGCTCAGTAGCTAAACGGGATCTAACTTACGACACTGCACACTGTGCCCGAACAGGCCGCTGTGAGCAGTGCTGAGGGAGGGCTCCCTCCTTCTCCCTGGGTATAAGCCCAGACTGTGTAAGGGCCACTGTCCTCCCCCCCCCCCAGCTCTCCCACAGTGACATGGAGCCTAAAACCATCATCAGCTCCAAATGGACAAACCAAGCAAGCAAGATGGCAGGTTCTGCTAACGGGGCTTGAGCCACAACTCCATTTCCAGGGCATCCAACAGGCACACGTTGCACATATACACAACGTAGGCAAAGCATCCATATGAACAAAATAAAACAGAAAAATAGTCTGAGTTTGGGAGCTCCTGACACAAGAGAACTTGAGTTCTACTTAAAATAAGTTTGTTTTTTTTTTTTGTTTTTGTTTTTTTGTTTTGTTTTGTTTTTCTGGAGCTGGGAAGATGGCTCAAGGGTTAAGAACGTCTTTTGCTCCTGCAGAAGATCCAGGTCTGATTATCACTACCACATGTGGTTCACAACCACTGTTAACTCCAGCCCCAGGGAATCCATGGCCCTTCTTCATACCCCTTCACACAGCAGCACACACATAGTACACATACACATGTGCGGGCAAAACGCTCGAAGGCAGAAGATAAAAATAAATAAATCTAAAGAAAAAAACTTTTTAATGTTTCAAGGGTGGGGGGAGAGTTACTGCAAAGATTAAAGAGCACATGGTCCACAGAAAATGCGTTATCTGGGGTGGCTGATTATCATCGTGGTGGGAATTCCTGCCTTCTCGAAGGCAGGCATGGCTTTAACTCCGTGTGCTTTGTCCCTGACTCCTGCCTTCACCGTCCTCCCAAAGACATTCTCTAGGATAGGAAGAATGAGGCCAAAAGCTGTCACCACCTCCTAATCCCGCTCCCTGACAGACATCACTAATTGACCACAGCCCCCTCTCCTGCTGAGCCTGGCCCCAGCTTCCTAGGCAGCCACTACCAATCAATCAGAGATGACATGCAGAGCGAAAGCCACTTGTCTGGCTTGTGGCTGGCCAGGTTTTTCTATGAAGAAGGAAGTCTGTATCACACATCATTCTTTGTGCTCTGTTTTGTTCACAGCCTTTTAAAAACAAGAAAAGTATAGTCAGGCGGTGGCGGCGCATGTCTTTAATGCCAGCACTCGGGAGGCAGAGGCAGGCGGGTCTCTGTGAGTTCGAGGCCAGCCTGGTCTATTAGAGCGAGTTCCAGGACAGCCTCGAAAACAAAACAGAGAAACCCTGTATCGAAAAACAAAAACAAAAAAAAAGGAAAAAATACCCTTTGCTTAAACGTCTTTTCTAGAGCTTGAAGCCAGCCTGGGGCTGCAGAGGGCAAGGCACCATCTTAGCTCGATTCAGGACCCTACAGGCAGCGGTAGAGCTGACTCTGAGACGCAGCTGAAGGACACGTCAAGTTGCCTGAAAAGTGACCCTGGGACTTAAGGACAGGAGGCTTCTCATTCTCGTGGGACCCTAAGACCCGCATCATCAGAAGAAAACTATACTCTAAGGAAGGACAAGAGCCGTGGCTCATAACATGTGGGTCGCGACCCCCACTGGGGTCACACAACAGGTATTTACGATTCGTAACAGTAGCAAAATTACAGTTACATAGTAGCAACGAAGATTTCTATGGTTGGGGGTCACCACAGCATGAAGCTGTATTAAAGGTCGCAGCACCGGGAAGGTCGTGAACCATTGGGCTAGAGAGGGTCAGGCTGGTCATGGCGGTATCCGTCCGGAGCACGTGGGATGTGTTTCCACCCTGTGACCAGGCATATGGGAGAAATAAAGAAAGAGGAGTTTGCAATTTTTCTCCGTGGCTAGTCTGCTTCCCGCAGCTGGGACACTCACGGCACCTCTGAGCTTGGTGTGGTAAGCTCACGTCTATGAGCCCAGAACGCAGTGTCCAGAGGCAGGACCATTGTGCATCTATAGCTTAGCCTAGGCTACGGAAGACACTGGAGCTAAGGCTAAGGCGGAGGACACATGTGGAAAATTAAAGTGGCATGCCCTTCCCTTGCTGCCCCAGTGCTCTCTGATGCTCTTATTATAACGAATTATTAACGGCAAAGACTTGTTTAGTTCTCCTCTTTATTATTCTCCATAGTTAACTCTGGCCTGAGTGAAAGAGACTGACTTTTGCTTGACTGACATTAACTTACTCACTCAACAAACATCTGTCTAAACCCCCGAGTTCCCACCCTCCCCCTTCCCAGTCCCAGCAGGCAGGAAGATTGGCGCGTGGGTCACTACATGGAGTAGCAAAAGGGGTCTGTATGAGACAGGGCCAGCAGCCCTGGAGGGGAGTGCGGGGGGGGAGCCTGCTGGGGCCCTGTAGTAGCATCTGGGTAGGAAGGAGACACAAGGGTTGACAGGAAGGAGGGAGCCATGGACAGTGCGGAGGGCCAGCCTGGGGAGGCTGGGGGGGGGAGGGGGAAAGGCTGATGAAATGGGAGCCACCACTGTGCATTCGTGGGGTTTGGGTTTTTATCTGGAAGCTTCTGAGACGCCTTTGGAGGAAATCGGCCAGACAGGCTGGCTTAGATTTTTGTTTTTCAGAATGGCTGTCCACGGGATGGAGAACAGAAAAGGAACAAGGAGGATCTGATTGGGAGCAACCAGGCAGCTGGAATTCAGGCGAGGAGGAGCCCCATCAACAACAGAAACATAAATGAGGGCCACGGCTCCTTGCCTGACTGCCACCTGGCCTGATGCTTAGCCGTCGGAGGGCTACAACCCATCTGCACGGCATCCCTGAGGTAGCTTCCTTCTTGCTTCAGGGACCACAGAAGAGGCCAAAGAGGCGGGTGGGTAGGAGCTGCTCTGCTCTGAGACAGAACTCAGATCGAACCTTCTGGCTGCCGAGTCACATGGGGAATGTCCTCAGTGGTGTTGGCTTGGGTATGGGAGCTGTAGCTTCTCTGCCCCAGCGCCACCCCGTTTCTTGTGCGCCCCCCCCCCACCTTTCCCTCCACCACACCGCCCGCCACCCCTCCTTTGCAGCCCCTGGTATCGTTGCCTTGGCCACGGAAACGCAGGCGTCTCACAGACTTTGCCGATCCGGCCTGGCAAACCCCTGCCAGCCACCCTGCCCCTGGTAACACAGAGCCCTGCATCTGTTCTGTTCAATTAGTCAGGACCGGGGAAACTTTGGGCTGAGGCTTGTGTGGTTTCCATCTCGGAGAGCTGAACCTTGGCAGCCCAGAGTCTGTGTTTCAAACTAGCCACCGGCAGAGTGGAACCTGCCTCTTCCGTGGGGGCTGCCGTGCAGGGACGCGAATCCCCATAGCCAGCCCGGCCTGCAGCCTCAGATAGACCCACGCTCAGGAAGAGACAAATTGGAGTCTTCCCCCCCACCCCACCCCGCACGAAAGTTGCAGCGAGCATCTGCAATGAGAAACTTGTGTACTGTTTCCTGCGGACAGGGAGACCTCCTGCCCCTCCCGGGCTGATACAACCCACTTTGCACATCCTGCCTCTCCGCAGCTAAAAATAAACCGGTATGCACTGAGAACTCTCGAACGCGGCTCCCCCAGTACACACTTCCCCAGCCCCGCAAAGGTCCACACAGCAGAATCTTTTGCTCCAAAAGGCAGCCGATGGCTGCCGCAGGGTCCAGCAGCGCCTGACGCTGTCCCCAGCCCCCTCCCCAGCCACCCACCTCCGGAACAGGCCTCAGACGGTGGCTTTTCACAGCCGCCGCCTCTGCAGACCCTGTTGGGCTGGGACCGATGCCCCTGATCCCGGGCGGGGATGCTCTGGACTCCCCCACCCCACCCCCGCCCCGGCCGCCGGGCTGGCTAACGCCCCCTTTTGAGCCAGCGCGCTCTGCTGGGTTCCCTGCAAAGTTGCCTTCTCGTCTCCAGCCACCAGCCTGGGTGTGTGCGTGTGTGTGTGTGTGTGTGTGTGTGTGTGTGTGTGGTGCGCGCGTGGGGGGGGGGTTATGGGCTTAAAGCTCGGTGGCCGGCGTGCGGTGGCGGGGTGGGGGTGACACTGATAAGGCGGGTGGCACCTGGGGAGGAGCAGCCAGGACCGGGTTCCCAGGGCTCCGCGATCCCCTCCATCCCCCTGCTCCCGCCTCTTCCCCAGTCGGTCTCAGCTCCGGGCTCCCACTCCCCGGCTAGACCGCCCAGCTGCGGCTCCCACTCCGGGCCAGCGGAGGGAAGGCGCTGCGTGCGACTCACCGCCTCTGCCGCTCCCAGCGTCTGTGTCGCCGGCGGCGGGCGGGCGGGCGGGCGAGCGAGGCGGCGGCGCCTTCCCTCCTCCCGCCTCCCCCTGGACAGCTCGGCCGCAGCCGCGCCCCCCTCCCCAGCCCCGCTCGCCCAGCCACTCCACAGCACGGGGCTCGGCTGCCGGGGTGAGGACAGCAGCCGAAGCTAAGCTGGGGCGCACAGGTGCAGCGGCAGCACCACCCCCTCCCCGTTGCCCTGGTGCTGCGGCCCGGCCTCAGCCAGGGTGGCCTCGGACCCCAGCCCACCACCACCCAGGCTTGCAGCCACGCACTTCCCAAAGGGTGTTTGTTATCTGCGTGCTTGCTCGAGCGCAGATTCAACCTAGAATATCTCCCAGGCTTGCACTGGTAGGCATGGCGTCGCTGTCACCTCTCGGTCCATTCAAGGTATGCTCGAGAACCTTTTCCAAGGTGCCCACCCCGAGCCCAACCCTCTCTGGCGCCCATATGTCCTCTCGCTACCCATTCTCTACTCAGACCTTCCTGTCAAGAGATGGCTTAGCAAAACCTCACAAGAGATGGACAGCGAAGGGGCCCCTTACACACCCCGCCCCAACTGCAGAATGTCGCCAAACTCTCCATCTGCAGATAGTGAGACTTTAGTCGGGTGCCTTCATGCTACTCACCACCTAGGGAAAAGCCACTGTAATGTCTCGTGTTTGCCGACCCAGGTGACTCCTCTTCAAATCAAACAAACAAGCAAAAACAACTTAGCTAAAAATAGCAAGGCAGCAAAGGCACAGCAGCCTGGCCATGCATGTCTGCAAGACTGCGGTCGTAATATGATGAGAGAAACGACGTTACCAGCTGTAGCGTGAGGACCTCAGTTCCAACACCTGACCCGATGTCAAAGTGTCAGGTGAGGTGGTAGGGGTCTGGACACCTAGAGTTGCAAGGTGAGGCTTCTGGAGTCACTAGCCAGCTAACCCAGCCTAGTGAGCAAGCCTGAGGGATGACACGCAAGGCTGACCTCTAGCCTCCACCTACATACGTGCACACGTGCACACACGCACGCACACATGCACACACATGTGCACATGCACGCACACATAGGAGGGGACACTTTAGGTCCATCCAGGCACCTATTCAGTCACCTATGTTACCGAATATCACCTAAAGAGTTCATCTATCTGAACCCTTTCTTCCCTAGCCCTACTTCAACTGAAAAGTAAATCAGAATTAAAATCTTTGCCTTACGTAGATTCGGAAGATTAGCCCAATGCTTCAGGCAAGCACTGGAGTTAGTTGCAGGAGCTGGATTATTTGGGGAATCTTTCAATTTTTATTTTTAAACACTAACCCTGGACTCCCACACCAAGAGATTCAGATTTTGTGACTCAGGGATGTGACCCCGATGTGAATGTGTTTATGAGATTCCTTAGAGCCTGTTGTGCATACAGGATTGGAAGCCACCGCAGGATTAGCCAATCAGAAAACAGAGTCTGAGACAACTCTAAAGCACACAGTTCTGAGGTCAGAAAAGGTCTCAGATGCTGTTGCAAACTCAGATGTCCCTAGAGATAAAACAGGTGACCAATAAGAGACCTGAGGTAGGTTTACAGAAGCAGATGGGGCAGGAGCACTGCTATGATTCAGGTACGCTCCCCCAAAGTTCATTCTAACCACAGTGCTCGGCAATGTGACAATCTGAGAGGTGGGACTCATTGGGGGGGAGGGGTAGGATACGGTCCAGGGGCCCCTGCTTCCCCCAGAGAGTTCCGGGTCTGTGGAGGCCCAGCCACAAGCCTGGTTAAAAGCCAGGTTAGCCTCAGTTCACGTATTTCCCAGGACACCACTTGACCTTCTGGGTTTTTTCCCCCTGCGGTAAATTGAAGCCACACGTGGCCCTGGCCAGATGCAGTCGCTGGATCGTAGACTTTCCACCCTCCAGAACCATGAGCCAAGATAAACCTTTGCCTTTACAAATTACTCAGACTCTGGTATGTTGCTATGACAACAGGAACAAACTAAGCAAGGCACGGTGGTTCTGAAGAAGACAGCCTCATTTTTCCGTGTGAGAAAATGCATGGCTGGTGTGACCATCATTTTTTTTAAATCTTATTATAGTTTAGGTTGATTTTTTTTCCAGAGAAGTCAGAAGTTCATTTCAATGTGGTTTTTTTTCTAATTTTAAAATAATAACTAATCTCAAGATATATTCAGGCTATGTAAGCAAAAAGGAAGGTTTTTAGGCCACAGAATGTCCATCCTTCTGTGACATCTGTGGTCTCAGTCACTTCTGACCTAGAGGCTGACGGAAGGCGGGCTGTGATGGAAGTGGGCACTCATCTGAGAGAGATGTCCATTTTGTAATTATTTAATGGGTTTTGACTTTTAAAAAGCTTTATTGAGATGCTCGTGAAGAAACCCCCTTCTCATCTGAGGTTGGCTTCATTTATTCAGTCACCCCAGCCCCAAAGTGTTGAACAAACTATTTTTAAGTTTCTCATTGCACACTGTTCCAAGCATCACCATGGTGAAATCCCACAGCATCCTGCCCCTGGGTTCGGATCAGTCCTTCACCCAGTGGCGTGGTGGCGAATTCACTCCATCTACACCCAGCCAGTGGCGTGGTGGCGGATTCACTCCGTCTACAGCACTCACTAGTTTCTTACTGTGGGGCTCATTAGTCTGTCCAGCATCATCAGTGTATCAGTGCTGTGGGACCCTTCCCTATTTACCAGTGGCCCCAACGTGCAGGAAGTTTGAGAGAGAAGGCAGCGGGCATAAGACACGAACACGGTCATTGACTGGGCGCTACAGCCGTGCTTTGAGACACGGAAAAGGCATTGTACATACCGGGTTCAGTAACCTCTGAGGTTCCAGGCTTCTACCAAGAGTCGTGGGGCGCACTCCCGAGGATACGGAGGCTACTACGATGCCATATTAATCCTCATTCAAACACTTTTTTTTTCATAGAAGCACAGAATCATATAACCACGGCCACAATCTGAATTTAGAGTTAACCCCCCAAAGAGATCTCATACCTGTTCGCTCATCCTCCCTTCTGTCTTCCAATCCTTGGCCCCTGGCAGTCACTGATTCGTTGCTTACATAGAAAGAGATTTGCCTATGTGGACATTTCATATAGATCAACTTGTGTAATGCACAGCCTTTTGTGACTGGCTTCTTTTACTTAGCATCAAGGTTTTCAAGATTCTTCTTTTGTCGTGATGCCTGCATATTTCATTTCCTCCTCTTTCTTTTCCTTCTTTTCATTTTATTATTATTTTTTTACGTGGGGGAGGGTCTCACTACGTAGCTCTGGCTGGGCTGGAAGCTCACTCTGTAGACCAGGCTGGCCTCGAACTCACAGAGATCTGCCTGCCTCTGCCTCCCGAGTGCTGGGGTTAAAGGCCGCCAGGTTTGGCTCTACTCTTTTCATGAATATATAACACTCCCTGTGTTTATCCATCTATGTGTTGACCGAGAGGTGTGCTCTTCCCGATTTTTCAGGAACTGTGACAGCACCGCTGTGACCCTTCATGCACAAGTCCTTGTGTGGATGTAGTTTGTCTTTGTATTCTGAACACACAGCGCAGAGTGCCGCCTGGGGGCCAGACACAGAGGGCTGCCAATCTGCTTTCCAAGGAGCCGCGCCAGCAGCGCATGGTGGTGCTACCGTCTCCACCAAACACTGATTTGCCTTTATTTTCCAGTTATATTTGTCTCATCATCTGTGTACACATGTGTGCTTTTTCAGTACTCGGGTATCGAACTCAGGGCCTGGCATGCTCTCAGCCGATTCTCCACTGCCAAGTATCCCGGCATCGCCGTTGTCCTTTAGGTTTGTGTTTGTCCTGTGACTAATAATGATATTAACCATCTTTTCATGCATCTTAGGCTGTGTATGTAACCGTCTCTGGAGAAAGGTGTCTCCAGCTCAACTCATTATCAATTGGATTATTTGTTATTATCCCTGCATGAGTTCTTTACATGAACTATATACGAGTCCCTGGTCATAAGTATGATTTATCAACTCCCCCTCCACCCCTTCAGGTTGTCTTTTTTGTTTTATTTGAACCAGAAAACCTCTTAATCGTGTTGAATCATATACGGCATCTTCTTTTGCTGTTAGTAACTTCTGGTGCAGTATTAAAACACTTTGCCCAGTTTGAGGACGTGAAGACTTATGCCTTAGACTTTGGGACCGACTTTTCTTAGTGCATTTTAGCTATCATATTTAAGGCTGGGAATAGGAGACCATTAGTTTTTGGTCTACCGTCAGAGCCTCCTGCTTGCAGGGGTCTGATTTTTGGAAACAGCTCTCTTGCTGTCTCGTTTGGTTGACTTTGGGAACTAAATCGCTGTTCTGGAAGCCACACATAGCAGCACAGGGCATTGAAGATGTGTCATTTAGGGTGACACTCTGGGTGGTGTCCTTTGGGAGGAGTGAAGTGTGTCCAGTACATGTTTCAGAGGCAGTGTTCACAAGCACGCCCCCATGCTCCCACACGGGGTGATTCCAGCCTTTAGTGCAGTGTTGGAGACCTCCGGGGTGGAAGCCATATGTCTTTCCCTGTTTCCATCTCAAGTTCTGTAAGACGACGGGCTGTGCTCTGCACACACATTCACTCGTGTTTCCTTTCCCTCAGTTCCAGACATACTGGCTAACATCAGCAGAGCATCCCAAGATGGGCACCGCTGTGTAAACACTCTCGCCTTCACGGACACGACGCTCTTGCTCTTGCACGCTGTGACTTTGCCGGGAGAAAACCACTCACCGTCGTCATCTTCAGGCCTTGAAATTGATCAGCTCGAGAGAGGAAAGACTTTAAAGGGCCATCTGCTGATGGGAGACAATCTCAAGGACGGCTCTTTAGCTTCTGATTCACTCCTTCTTTTTAAAATATTTCATTGCAAATCAACAGTTGATGACTTGCAACAGTGTATCGGACACGGAGTGGCTCCTGGATACAATGTGGAGAAAGGAGCTTAACTGCCACACAGCCTGGGGTCTTCTATATCAAAACCGAGACTCACCCTCGCTAGCCTTAAGATCTAAAGGGATGATGTCCCAGGACAATGCACACACTTTCCGGAGGGCACGGGCACACTTCTACTGGCCAAACCTGACTCCCAGACTCCTGCAGAAGAATCATCACCATAGAGTTTCATCGAGCTCCACTGAGATACAGGTCGACCCAACATCCCACAGGACCAGACCGTCCAACAGCCCATCAGCAGGGTTCTGCACCCCAGGGTGTGTTCCCTGTGGTCATGCAGCCTCAGGATGTGTGCCTTCCTTGA
The DNA here is from genome assembly GCF_017639785.1 of Mesocricetus auratus. Classification (NCBI taxonomy): domain Eukaryota; kingdom Metazoa; phylum Chordata; class Mammalia; order Rodentia; family Cricetidae; genus Mesocricetus; species Mesocricetus auratus. The sequence goes on from NW_024429204.1 coordinate 4,075,862, forward strand.
GATAATTCGAGCCTGTTGTCCTAATTAGAACTTCCTCATTTTCTCAAAACCACATTTTCCCCTTCTTACAGTCACTACGAAAAAGATCACATTTCATTGAAATGTCTCTTCTTCCTTTGTCTGTCAGAGATGGTCATGTCTTTAATGATGGTGCTTTTCTTCCTCTTGCATGTGCATATTTAATAATAGGACCCCTTTACCGCTGAAGCCCACTATTGAAGGACATGCAGACTAACCCACAGAGAGGACACCGCTGAGGGGAGCAGATGGGTAGAGAGAATTTCACTGAAAAGCGCTGTCCTCCAGTGTCACACGGGGCTCCTTCCATTCCACTCTTCATTTCCACAGGACAGGCAGGAATGAGCTTACCCATCACTAATGTCTCTCTTCTATGATTCTGGGAATCTACTGGCTAGTTTTACGTCAACTTGACACAAGCTGGAGTTCTCTGAAGGGAGGGAACCTCCATTGAGAAAACGCCTCCGTAAGATCCAGCTGTAGGACATTTTCCTAATTAGTGATTGATGGGGAGGACCCAGTCCGTTGTGGGTGGGGCCATCCCTGGAAAGGTGGTCCTGGGTTCTATAAGAAAGCAGGCTAAGCAAGCCAGTAATCAGCACCCCTCCATGGCCTCTGCATCAGCTCCTGCCTCCAGGATCCTGCCCAGTTTGAGATCCTGTCCTGACTTCCTTTGATGATATGGAAGTGTAAGCCAAATACCCCCACCCCCCATTTGCTTTTTGGTTATGGGATTTTGCCACAGCAGCAGAAACCCTGACTAGGATATGAACTGAGGTGCACTCTAAGCTTGTCTGGCTGCCACTCTGTACCCAGACCAATCACCTCCAACAGCTGATTGTTTTCCTAAATTTGCTTGCTAACAAAATACAGAAATTACTAAATCATGTTTCCTAATTAATCCTTTCCATAACAATAAATAATTAACTTTCCATAACAATAAATGATTAACTTTCCGTAACAATAAATTATTGACTTAGCGATGAGTGCTTTGTTTCGTCTGAGAAGGTGTCACAGAAGGAAATGATAGGATGTCCCACATGCTGAAAGAAGATGTGACAGGAAATAAACAAGGATCTGAGGACACTTCAGTTGTTGACATCTCCCAAGGCTGGGGAGTAAAACCAAAGGCCCAGGCACGCAGGAAAAGTGCTCTGACTACACCCCCATCACATGTCCATCGGTTTTCATGTCTCATGGTTAGGAAAAGCTCAATTTCCCTGTCTTAGTGGTAGCACAGTTCAACTCAGTCATTCCCCGGGGAATCCTTCCTATGCTAGGCCAGGCCAAAGAGATATAGGGACTGCTTAATAGTGACAAGATGCTCAAAGGGCAATAGTGGAATGTTGGTGTCTACAGCCAGCCAGGAAAATACAGGCTTCTGTGGAGCTGAGAAGAGGGGGTTCTGACCCAGGCCCATCCTGCTTATGTTCTCCAGTGAAACAGCCGACACTCACGGAGTGTTGTGTGTCCTGGACCCTCGAAGCACACATGGCAAACATCAACACCAAACCTCCCAACGAAGGTGCCGCAATTACCCCACCACCAAATCAAGCTTTTGGAAAGATTAGTGACTTGGCAATGTCTCTGCTCTGGAGATACTGAGCTGGCCTTCCTAATAAAGCCACTAGGCTTATTAACAGTCCCCACAGATATCCCACAGTAATCCCCAGGACCAGAAGGAGATTTAAGGGTTACAGGTGAATTAAGATTGATAATCACGGGGCTGGAGAAATGACTCTGCAGTTAAGAGCACTGGGTGGTTTTCTAAGAGGCACTAGGCCTGATTCTCCCCACCAAGAAAAACCCAGGCTGCCTTATGCTGTGCAGTTTCTCTTCTAGTCTCTGCCGCGCTCTACCTGCCGTTAGAGATGTTCTCCAAAGGGCTTACCCGACAGTCTCACTCACCGCCATATCCCTATAGACCCGAGTCACAAGGGTATATTCAAACAATAGTTATGGCTGGGGGTGTGGCTGAGTTGGCTTGTGTCTGGTGTGTCTGGTGTGTCTGTATGCACACATACACACACACACACACACACACACACACACCTAGCTTCAGCCCCCAGACCCTGCAGAAAACCAAGGGTAGTGGAGCATGCTGTGATCCCAGCCTCCATAGACAGAGGAAGGAAGATAAGAAGTCAAGGTCATCTTTGACTAGATGAGAGTTAGATGCCTGTCTCAAATATACTGCATAAATAAATAAATATCAAATTTATTGACATACATAAAAGTGAAATATGATTATCAGACCTTATAGGACAATGATGCCACATCTCAGTAAAAAGACCAGGGAAGCCTTTAGAGACAAAATGGGATTGGAGCTGCACCCTGAAGTGTACATAGGACTTTGGGACAAAGGCACAAAGAGAGAATGGACGTCCAAGGTTAAGCAGACGGGAAGTAGGCAGCCACTTGGGAAAGCAGCCTGCCTAAGCATCTTACCTTTATTTCTCTCCTTCAGACAGTGGTATGAGATGGAGGCTGCCGCATCTTCTCATGGCTCAGAGCGGCTGAGGGCAGCGTGGAGGAGCAGGAATGTTTATCTGGATTTTCCCCGCCCCCTGCCTTTCCTGCTTCAGCCAGTCAGCAACTTCGCTTTTGTCTTCTGAGTTTTATTTTTCCTATGTGACAATTAAAAAAAATTGTTTCTTTAGTTCCCAATTCTCATGTTTAAGTAAAAAGCATTTCTTTTACTTCTCAAATGAGCTCTTCCCCTAGAGATGCAATACCTGTACCACATACATACAGGTTTTCAAAACGTTTATTCTTTTCAGAGCACTTTTAAACTAGTCTTCCTTTACCACAGTTCCTGTGAGCCACACATTGATGCAATTTGCAGAACGTGTTTATAATTACGTTAAAACACAACTCACTAATGAGATGGAAATAGGGCAAATGGATTTCAGTTTCAAGGTAGAAGAAATCTCTTTTGGGCTCTGGGACTACAGTATGCTAAACTTGAAGAATCGACTGAAATAAATGGAATGGCTGTCAAATACCCTGAGGCGCATTCTGAAAGGCAAGGACCAAAACCCAAAGCACACTGACGGTCCCACCCTGCATTTTACTGCTGGCCTTGCTACTCCTTCCTTTCAGTGTGAAAGATGGGTCCATGCCTCCCTTTCTTCCCCCGTGATCTAAATGCAATTTCTTTGCAGATCGCATCTTTTATTTTCATTTAAAAGGAACACCCGTACAATCCTTTATCTGTCATGTTCTGATCAAGGGACATTCCACTTTATCTCCCACTGGCGTTAGGAACTTCAGATCCAGGAAGCTTCAGAACCCTTGCTGTTAACCAGTCTTTGAGTGGTGTTAGAGGCTGAATCTCTCCTATATGAAACCCTGGGATGATAAAGTTGAATGGGGATAAATCATGTCCATCTAGGGCCCATTTACTTTAAGAAATTCTGGCAAAGTAAACACTTTGGTTTTCCACTTCTGAGTAAAAGCTTTGCAAGCAAAGCTCAAAGCCTGACAGATTTCCTATTCTGTGCCAGAAACAGTGGTGTCCTGAGATATGAATCCCTCTCCCCCCTTCCTCCTGCTGACATAGTATCCATTTGATGGGTAATGATGGCTAGCTTTACAACGGTAACCCTATGTAACAAATAGGATGACATTGTATCCATTGACGGGTGAGGGTGATTAACTTCACAATGATGTAACTCTATGTAACAAAATACTCAGATGGCCTGTGAGTGAATTTTAGAAGTCACTAACATAGCCCAGAGTTGAAATAACATCATTTTCATTTCCTACAGGTGGCTTCTATGATTTTAGGAACTTTTAAACTCTCTCTCTCTCTCTCCTCCCTTCTTCCCCTCCCTCTTCCTCTCCTTCTCCCCCCTTTCTCTCTCTCTCTCAGCTGTTTTGGTCATATAGAAAACATTTATGTTTTCCTAAGTGGAAGCACAAGCAAGTTCTGTCGTTGTATGGAAATTTCAGTACATGTAGTTGGGTGATTGTAAATTCAGAGCAGCCAGAGGTTAACTTCCCCCGAGTTAATGATTAAACTATTATCCCTCAGTTTCAACCCACTGAAGGTCTCCAGCTGGAAGCCTGAGGTTACGAGAGCATGCCTGCACATGTGTTAACTTAGCATGGCATCATCACCTACAAAGTTCACATTTGAGAGGTGTGCAATTGACAGCTTTGTGCTGCGTACATACATTTATAGTTATCATGGGCCACATGGCCCAGACCACAGGTTCAACCCCTGCAGGGTGAATACACTAAAACACCCTGGAAACTTCAACCTGCCCCTCTAAGAGGCACTAGAAAAACCCAGGCTGTTTCCTGCATAGAAACAGATTCCTCAAGGACACACAGGTCTTGGATCATACTGCTGTCTTAATCTCATTGACACACTGGAGCCGTCCGCCCAATGCTAACACAGTAAACATGGCAAAGTAGCCATGCCATAATAGATCCTTAGCTATAAATGAGCCTTAATGCCTCTACAAGGATAGAAATTATGCCCTATATCTTCTCTGGGCATGAAAAAAATGGTTAAACTACAGATCAACAACAGAAAGCTTTGCTGGAAAATCCTGAGCTGCTTGGAAATGAGGCATCCAAACATATGGAAAATAAACACCCTATCCCTTCCTACATTACCTGTTGGGTAAAGAGGGCGTTGCAAGGGACTGGAGAAGTATTTAGGAAGAATTCTGGCTGAAACTGCCTACCTGCCCTTGGAGCCCTATCTGTTCTTTGCTCTAAGTATTTGAGTCTCTCTTACATGGACGTATGAAAAAGAAAGAAAAAAAAAACTAGTAATAAAATGGCTTTATTTTTTATTTAGACAGTTCTATCTTGAGACATTTTTAAAATAAAATAAGCATGTGTGGGTGGTGTCAAGGGAGTCCACGAGAGCATGAATAAAAGGATATCAAATATTTATTGGGGGAACACTCATGTATAGCAATAAGTTAGAGAGCCTCCACAGCCATCTGCCCTGGGGGCACTGGAAGCTGTGGTCAGACATCCAGCCACCACACACGAGAGCTCGAGACTGCTCCTCTCTAACTTTTAAAGAGGTTAACCACAGCAAAGAAGGCCCACCTCCATTGGGTCAAATAACCCAAGGTCATGGGCGGGGTGAGTACCCACTACAAATATTTCCCCTTATATTTCTCATTTCCAGTGTTCTTCATTCATCTAAACGTCTCCAGACTCTGGTTTGACCTCAGCTGTCATCTGACTGCAGGATTTTCTCTATTTCCTGTGATGAGGGTCTTCTGTTAATTAAGCCTTTCAGATCTCACGTTTCTGAAAAGTTGATTTCGCCTCTTCCCAGGTGTTTACTTTGGCTACGTGTGCAGTTTGAAGCTGCTGGCTCTCTGAATACTTGGAAGGGTCCCACCGTCTCCTGAATTCCAGCTTCTCCCCTGAGAAGTCTACTGTCAGGCTCCTGTCTCCACTGTGTCTCTCTCCAATGGCAACTGGAAGCATTTCTCTTTGTCACTGATTTCAAGAAGTCTGATTAAGATGTATGGCATCATCGTGTCTTTGTGTTTCTTGTGATTAAAATTTATTCCATTTCTTTGATCTATACATTGTTTTTCCCATCAAACTTGGGAAATAGTTTCTTAAAATAGTAAAAAACTCAAAGTACATGTGTGCTACATTATATAAAGTTTTTGCACGGGTCAGTGATGCTCTGTTTATTTTTATACAATAGAGCACCCAAGCTCTCTCTGTGTGTCTCTGTGTCTCTCTATATATTTTTTATCCCTATGCCACCAGATTTAATTATCTTGTCTCCTTTGGTATCCAATCTAGTTACTAAGACTACCTAGTACACTTTCATTTCTAAAATTTAATACTGGGTCATCTTCCATTTTCCCATGTATCTCTTTGGCATGAATAGTTTTTACATTCTGAAACACATCACAATATATTTATAGTGATTGCTGCAATATCCTTGTCTGCTGTTGTCTGTGTCATCCCTGGGTCTCACTGTATAGATTAGTTTTTATTCTCATTTTAAGGTATATTTTCTTCTCTTTGCATGACTGATCATTTCGACTGAATGCCAGACACTGTGAATTTTTCTCTTTTGGGTATTAGACGGCTCCCTATATCCTTTAACTATTCTCCAGTTTTGTACGAGGATGCCGTTCAGTCACTTGGCAACAGTTTGACTTAAACTTTGCTTCACGGTCAGCCTTTACTCTACCATTGAAACTGACTCCTTTGAATGCACTGTGCATCCCAAGTTTTTCTGCCCAGACCTGAGGGAGTGTGAGCCACTCATTGTCCTTGTCCCTGTGAGCGCGAAGTGGGTTCTTCAGTCAGCTGATGCTATGCTCTCCCGGCCTCATCTTCAGCACACATCTTCAAAATCTGGAGGACACTCCGATGACCCCTTGATCTCTCTTTCCCTCGGCTCTTCTCTCTCAGGTATACAGTCTTAAAAGTTCTAGTCACCTGTAGAAACTTCCCAGGTTCCTGTGTGTTTTTCCTCCACTGCTGAACCACTGGACCTCAGCAACGGGGCTTCTTGCCCTTGGGCCTGGGTGGGGAAATTCTCCAGGCTTGCCTCACCTAGTCCCCACCTCTCAGATATCCTTCCCCTCCGCCTGCTGCTGGCCTGTGTCTGGACAGCTCTGTCTATATACTGTTAGATAATTGAGCCAAGAAAGTAAATTCAGTCTTTGTTCTTGACCATGGCCAGAAGTAGAAATCTCATCTCAAACTGAGAAATACTTGAATTTGGTTAAAAAAAAATCAAAAGCAATATTTAGAAAAGACAAAAGTGTGTCAAAAAGCAAGTCTCCCTGAAATGTCACACGATTAGTAACCCCAAATCTCCAGCTCCCTGCTTAAGATCTGGTGACATCTTATAAAGAGGTATGTTCTCTGAAAGGGTCAAGATATACATGAGAATTCTGTACATGACATTCTGCATTCCACACTTTGCTTCCATAAACACTTCTAGACGAGCATACATACTTACATACTTACATTTCTCTTGTCTTTGTGACTGCAGAATCTTTACGATGTGGTTGCTAGCATGTTGTATTTAATTAATTCCTAACTAGTGATTGTTTAAGTTTTAAGACTTCTGTTATTATAAGCAATGTTGTAACAAATATTTTCATGCATACATCTTTGGACACGTATATGATAATCTCTTCTTTTTATCTATTCATGATCACCTCACTGAAGACTATATAATTTGTGGACCATAAAAACTTATTTCTCACAATTTGTAGAAATTGAGATGTAACCTCAAGATGCCAGCAGATTTAGGGTATACGACATATAAGGTTATAAATCTTGGCTCCTAAGTGATGCCTTCTTGTTGTGCTCACGCATGGGGAGGCTATGAGTCTCCCAGGAGGCCTATTTTATACTGATCCCAGTTCTACTCAAGAAGGGCCCACCTTCACAACCACATCACCCCCCAAAGGCCTCAGCAATTAATTCCATCACTTGGGAGACTGGGCTCTTGACATGAATTTGTGGGGCCATAAATATGTGACCATTGCACACTTAACAGAACAAGCTCCCAGAATCAAAACCGCTTACCAAGAGGAGTCTGTGTTTAACAGGGACGGTCACAGCTAAATTGCCCTTGCAAGAAGCCGTGCCCACTTCCCTGTTTTAAGAGAGGAAGTATTTAAAGTGGACGTTGCAGGAACTAAGGAAGCAAAAATAGCGAAGGTCTGGGCAATGACAGGATGAACTGTTTTCTTAGAGCCTAGAAGGACAAAGAAAGAAAGGAAATCCTGGGTTCCAGTTCATGTGCTGTAAGTAAGGTTGTTGCCCTGGCTTCCTTTCTGTTGCCATGACGGAGAGCAACGGAGGGCAGAGGTTTATTTTAGCTCAGAAGCCCAGGTGATGGTCTGCCACTGGGAGCCAGGGCCAGGCAGCAGGAGCTTGCAGCAGCCAGTCATGTCACCTCACAGAGCTGAGGGAGAGCTCATGAGTGCGTGCTTACCGCTCCGCTCACACCCTCTGCTCCTGTCCAGTTTAGACTCAAATTCAGGGAACGATGCCACCAACTTTTAGTCTGGGGCTTGCCACACCAATTAATATTTAAGACAACCCCCGTAGACATGCCCATGGGCCAACCTGATATAGACAGTCCCCCACAGATGTGCCATTGGGCCAACCTGATCTAGACAATCCTCCACAGATGTAGGCAAGGCTAACCTGATCTAGACAGTCATCCACAAACATGCCCATGGGCTAATCTGATGTAGGCAGTCCTCCACAGATGTGCCCATGGGCCAACCTGATCTAGACAGTCCTCCACAGACATGCCCAAGGGTTAACCTGATGTAGGCAGTCCTTCACAGACATGCCCAAGGGTTAACCTGATCTAGACATGGGCCAACCTGATCTAGACAGTCCTCCACAGATGTAGGCAAGGCTAACCTGATCTAGACAGTCATCCACAAACATGCCCATGGGCTAATCTGATGTAGGCAGTCCTCCACAGATGTGCCCATGGGCCAACCTGATCTAGACAGTCCTCCACAGACATGCCCAAGGGTTAACCTGATGTAGGCAGTCCTCCACAGATGTGCCCATGGGCCAACCTGATTTAGACAGTCCTCTGCAGATGTGCCAATAGTCTAACCTGATCTAGATAGTCATTCACAAATATGCCCAAGGGTTAACCTGATGTAGGCAGTCCTCCACAGATGTGCCCATAGGCCAACCTGATCTAGACAGTCCTCCACAGACATGCCCAAGGGTTAACCTGATCTAGACAGTCCTCCACAGACATGCCCAAGGATTAACCTGATCTAGACAGTCCTTCACAGACATGCCCAAGGGTTAACCTGATCTAGACAGTCCTCCACAGACATGCCCATGGGCCAACCTGATCTAGACAGTCCTCCACAGACATGCCCAAGGGTTAACCAGATCTAGACAATCCCTCATGAAGACTCTCATCCCAACTGATTCCAGACTATGTCAACTTGACAGCTGAAATTAACCAGTGGTATTTATGATAAAAATATAATAGACAAAGGATCTTCTCTTAAGTTTTGAAATTACTCATGCTGGAGGAAAAATTCCTTACATTACAATTTTAGTGTATGTGGAAAAATTCATATAAAATTTTACCATTGGGGAAACGGTTCAAAGGTCTATTATAATGAAGTGAGCAAGTAGTAGCTCTTATCAGACCATAAATGTCCACTAAGCATACTATAATTCATGGAAGGAGAAGATAAAAATACAACAGTGCTGGTCAGAAAGCCAACAGACAGGGCTAGAGAGATGGCTAAGTGATTATGAGCACGGGCTGCTGTCGAGGAATGTTTGTTTAACTAGACAAAGATGTGTTCCATTTGTTTAACAAGGTGAAGATGTGCTTGTAAAGAGAGGCTTTTTCCTTGAGAGAAGCCTTCCCGCCAGCCTGGTTCTAGAGCCGCATCAGTCCCAAACAAACACACAGGAGGCTATTTAATTATGAAGCTGTTGGCCTTGCTTGTTTCTTACTGGCTACCTCTGACTTAAGTAATTACCCCATAATTGTTAATCTAAGTATGTCTCTTACCGGAGAAGTTTCCAGGCTTCCTACCCCATGGCGCTACATCTCGACTCTCCTGTGTTTCTCCTTCCCAGAGTCCTCCTGGACTCCTAGCCCCACCTATCTAGATTCCTATTGGCTCAACAGTGCTTTATTGACGTAAGACTTCCCCAACATGTGCTGCTTTGCCTGCCTAAGGCACCTGATTGCTCTAATAAAAAGCTCAACGGCCAATAGCTAAAAGTAGGGAGGTAGGTGGGGCTGGTGGGCAGGAGGAGGAGGAGGGGAAGAAGGAGGAGGAATCTAGGCTCAAGAGGAGAAAGAGAAGGAGAGAACAAGGGAGAAAGAGAGGGAGATGCCTGGGGGCCAGCCAGCCACCCAGACATACAGTAGGACGTACAGGATGAAAGTCAAAAAGCTCCAAGGCCAAACACAGATGAAGAGAAAGAGGTTAAAGTAAGTTGTAAAAGCTAGCAAGAAATGATCCCAAGCTAAGACTGAGCATTGGTAACTAATAAGTCTCTGTGTCATGATTGAGAGCTGGTTGGCGACCCAAAGAAAGCCTGCTACAGATGTTCTTGCAGAAAAGACATGGGTTCAATTCGCAGCATCCTCATGGTGTCTCGCAACCATCTGTAACTCTGGTCTTAGGGGACTCAGTGCCCTCCTTTGTCCTCCAAGGACACACAATGCACAAGATATACACACAGAAAAAACACACACAAAAAAAATTAATCAATTATTTTTTTAAAGGATGGATAACAACTGAAGGAATTGCAAGGTCCAAACACTTAAGATCTTATGGAAACCACAGACAAGAGGGTTGACAAAACCAAGGCCAGGGAAAGGACTGACGTCTCTGATTCAGCAAACGTTAACCTCAAACTCATCTGCCCGAGATCCATTTCCAGGGTACCATGTAAGCAAAACCTACAAGGCATGCTAAGACCCAAGGGGAAACACTAAGTGTACATGAGACCATGGGGTGACAAGTGCCAGCAGTGTCTCTGTGTCAGATCGGGTCAGGGACCACACTAAGGTCCTCATTCACTGCAGTCATCTCTTCAAAGACCCCATCCTCAAAGATGGTACTTCCTGGGGCCTCGGGGATTAAGACTTCCTCACAGCTCATTCCAGGAAACATTTTGCAAACACCTGGATGGTGTTCCTCAGGAATGCCAAGTTATGAGACACTACAAAGCAAAATAATATGAAATTAGTTAAGCTACACACTCACTAAACTAGCTACATAATCGCCAAAGCAAATACTGGCCAGGATACAGATCAACTAGGACCCCCATTGACTGCTGACAAGAATATTACAAACTATTTTCAAATAAGCATGATAATTTCTTAAGACATAAAATGCATCCCAATTACAGAACCCCAAATCCCTACACCGAAGCATTCACCCAGGGAAAATGAAAGCACCCGTCTACAAAAGGACTTACATATAAGTATCATTGTTCTTTTATTTGTAAAGTCCCGAAGCTCATAATAACTCAAATATTCATCAACAGTCCAATGAGTTCAGGGCAGTGTACCAGACAACAGTCAACAAAGACAATGGGTTCTGGAGCAAGTGCTCAGAAAACAGAAGCACATCTGCTCTCGCAGAGGACCTGAGTTCAAAGAGACCCACATCAGGCATGTCACAACCATCTGTAACTCCAGCTCCAGAGACTCCAACAACCTCTTCCGGACTCTGAGGGTCCCTGCATACATGTGTGAGCATGTGCTCTCTCTCTCTCTCTCTCTCTCTCTCTCTCTCTCTCTCTCTCTCTCTCTCTCTACACACACACACACACACACACACACACACACTTCAGATAACTCCTACTACTAACTGCTCATTTCACATAGTCACAAGGCTTCTCCTTTGCCTTCACTACATTGTCCTCAGGAAACAACTGAGTGGTGTCAAACTTTGGAAGAGAGCTGTCTTTCTTTTCACTCAACTACCCTCGAGCCAAACTGGGGAGGTTGTAGGGTATCTTTGGCAGCCTATGGTGTCTCCTGCCCATGGTAACCAGAAACACCCTTACCGCTGAAATCGCTTGTCAAACGATAAGGTCATCTCCAGTCTACAGAGAACACCACTAAACCAGGAGAAAGGCCCAGAAAATGAGACCTAAGAAGAAAGTGGGTTTTGGCTACCTTCACGGGCACCTTCTCTTGAAATCTGATTGCCGATGAAAGAGTATAATTTCCTGCTTGGAAAATGAAAGGCATCAGAAGAAATGCACTCTCGCTTAAGGTCGAGGGCCTGCTTTTATTCATGGCCTTTCTGGTCTGGCTATATTTATAAAGTTCTGAGGCTACAGGGGAATAAATTGCTCCTAATTTACATGAAGACAGAGAGGCTTGGGAGAAAAGGCTTTCATCTGACTGCACGATGTATTGCAGACAGAGAGACAGAGGCACGTACAAGCAATTACTTTATTTATTGTGGGCCCCTGGTTATAGAAGGAAAAAAAAGAGCCCTAGAACATTTCTGAGCCTTTGCTCCTGCTCAGAGAGAGCACTACAGAAAACTCAGGACCACTTAGGGGAGAAGGCACTCTGCACTCGGCTTTGTTAAGGACCTGACTCTCAGAGGCTCCCCTGTTTTCACGGACTGAAGGAAAAAGCACAGCCTGCAAGAAGCCTGGGTGCTGAGACCGGGGAGGGGGGCAGACACTTTCCCTGAATCACACCAGAACGCCCACACAGAATCGTACTCACTAAGACCCAAACGGCCCCTTGTCTGAAAGTATTAAGTCCAGTCACCATGAAACCTGGAGAACAAGACAAGCTCTGGGTTCAGTCAGGTTTCTTTCAGATTGATTTCGTCAGGAGTTTCAGCCTCCGCTGTCGTGAGCAGGCAGCTTGAAAAGCTGGGGGTGGATGTCCATCACACGGCAAAGTCGGACACACGGTAACACGTGAATGTGAGCGACCGACGGTTCCCGTTCTGCTAAGTAAAAGGCGTTCACAGGACGGACACAGCGAATGTTAGCTGAGTGTGGCTTCCTTAGCTCAGGTCAGGGTCACCAGAAAGTTGAGTCCGACACGCGGGATAAGGTGCTGCCTCTGAAAGGGACGAGGCCAGAAGAAACTGAGGCGAAGGGAAGTAAGTGTGGAACAAAGATGGGGTGACTCCTACGGTGAAGTCTGTTCTTTTACTTGGGGAGTATGGGGACTCGAGACAGAGTTTCTCTGTGTGAGAGTCCCAGCTGTCCTGGAACTCTCTCTGTAGACCAGGCTGGCCTCGAACTCACAGAGATCCGCCTGCCTCTGCCTCCCGAGTGCTGGGATTAAAGGCGTGCGCCACCATCGCCCGGAAGTCCATTCTTTTAGAGTCACACACCCATACACACATGCATTCATAAAAACACAGGGACACACACACATGCACACATGCATACACACATGCATTCATAAAAACACAGGGACACATACATGCACACATATATGCACACATGCATTTGTAAAAACACAGGGACACACATACATGCACACATATATGCACACATGCATTTGTAAAAACACAGGGACACACATACATGCACACATATATGCACACATGCATTTGTAAAAACACAGGGACACACATACATGCACACATGCATACATACATGCATTCATAAAAATACAGGGACACACATACATGCACACATGCATACACCCATACAGAAAAATACATATGCATCCAAACAGACATATAGACACACATATGGACACACACATGCATACAAACACACAGATACATGCCCACAAAGACGCAAATAGACATACAAACACATACACACAAACACACAGACATACATATATGTATACACATGCACACACATATACACAGATACATACAGAGACACATGAGCATATGCACACATGTGTACACACATCCACACACAAGGTATAGCATGTCCTTAAGCGTGTTCATTTTCTGAGACTGCAAGGCTTTTCTGGAAGGACGCAGAGTGGAACTGGACGTCAGATGTCTGTACAGGAAGACAGGAAATGGGACTCCTCTGCCCAGCTCGTGTCTCTCGTCCATATCCTACCAGCAAAGCACTGCCTAACAGGCAGTTGTCTTAGAAGCTTCTTCCCGTTGCTGTCCTGACAAAACTTAAGGGAGAAAGGGTTTGCATTGGTTCACAGTTCCCTTGCACAAAGAAAAGTTTAAAGTCAGTGACGCAACTTGGTAGCAAACAAAGCCAGCAGAAGATGATTGGATCTAAAAGAAGCAGAACCACGAATATACATAATAAGGATGTAGCAGAAACTGATAAGATATAAGAAAACAGACAATATAGAATTTTTTTTTGGTTTTTCGAGACAGGGTTTCTCTGTGGCTTTGGAGGCTGTCCTAGAACTCGCTCTGTAGACCAGGCTGGTCTCGAACTCACAGAGATCCTCCTGCCTCTGCCTCCCGAGTGCTGGGAATAAGGCAGGCACCACCAATGCCCGGCTCAATACAGAAAATTAATAAAGGCAAAAGTTAATTCATTGAAGATACCAAAGCCGATAACCTTCTAGCAAGCCTAACCACAAGAACTCTCTCTCTCTCTCTCTCTCTCTCTCTCTCTCTCTCTCTCTCTCTCTCACACACACACACACACACACACACACACACACAAGCATCAGGACCAGAAGGAAGACTGTTGCTGCAAATCCACAACATTAAAAGTATAATAGAACAGACATGAGAGATGCGATGCCGACAATTTTATAAAACATAAAGTGGGTAACTTTTTTGGAAAAAAAATCAGCTTCTCAGGCCCTGTGATCTGCGTGTGCAGGAGCTCCCCCAAGTTGCTATTCGGCACAGAATCCAAAGCAGACGAAGAACTATGAGTAAGAGTAAAGTCCTTCAGAGTAAAACGAAGCGGCGTCACACGGTTCCTCAGATCCACTGCAAAGGGTGAAGAGCTCTGCACACGGACCCCCTGTGGTGAATATAAAGCTTTCTTGCCTTTTCTTCCTTCTCTTCATACAAAACACATATGATGCTTAAAGCAAAATTACAGCACAGTGACGTCAGGCTCAAATTTTATATAGACGTTATGTATTCAGTTAATATGAAATGTCCAGGATAGACAAGTTAATAAGAATAAAGAACAGACTCCTGATTGCAAGGGGTCGAGGGGAGAAAGGGGAATGGAAGAGGAAGATGACAATACTGGTTACTTCTGTCACTGCTGTCCCCAAAGACCAACAAGAAGCAACTTAATGAGGAGGTTATTTGGGGCTGAGAGCACAGAAGGCATCCTGTGAGGGCAGACACGGAGCAGCCTCGGGGTGGAGAACTGGCTGGGTGGCCGTCAGGGCACCAGACGATCGGGCTGAAATGCCAAGCCACCTCTGTCCCTTGGTTTGGGAGCCATGCGCACACGGGAACCATTCGAATTTTTAACGAGTATGTTTTGAACAAGACTGTGCACAGAGTCCTGAAGGATGAGCAGAATTTGATAAGACGGAAAGAAAAGCCGTCAGTCCCGGTGATGGAGTAAGAGGCGAGGGAGAGGCTGCAACAGGAGTTTGGTTTAGCACAGACAAAACACCCTGAGGTTGGGCAGTCAGGGGCAATGGTAACCCTCCCGCTGGTGGAGTGGCTGACAGGCGAACTCCAAGATGTTGGAAAAATGGATTTATCCAGAAGCCCTTGGAAGGATGCTGGCAGGGAGTCCACGAGACAAAAGCAAACGGCTTCAAGGGGGAGACAGCCAGACGCAGCCGAGCTTCACCCCCGGGGTAGAGCCAGCGGCTGCCTTTGCGTGTGACAGGTTAGGTAGAGTAGAAAGTAGCCAGGAAGATGAGTGGAAGCAAAGACAGAGCTGAAACACATCAGAGAAAGCTGGGCAAGGTAGGGCCGGAGGCCGGCGCCGAGGGAGAAGGGGGCTGGACCCAGGCAGGAAGGGGAAGCTGGGAGGAGAGCGGGTTTGAGTTACCAGTCCACGGCAACCATCTTGAAACCTGGCCATGCCAGCAACACCCAGGGGGGACTTTTTAAAGGTCAGTATTTTAATAACCAAAGTTATACCAAGTCACGAATCTGCTCAGAACCTCCCCTGTATCCCTACCCGACTAGATGCACAATCCTAAGTCCTTTCTACCGAGAGGCCCCTTATTTTCTGAAGTCTGCACCCTGTTCCCATCTCTTAAACTCTTCCTTTACCCCAAACTACACGTCTTTACCACTGCTCTCATTCTTAAAGGAGAAAACGAGGAAATAAAACAGGCACGTTCCCACCTCACGGCCTCCGCTGTGTCTCCTTGGGAATGTAATTTTGTAATCTGGCAGCCTTATGACTTCAAAGGCACGGCAGGGTTAACTAAGCAAAGAGCTGGAACTTGCGAGGTGGCGGTTATAAGAGTACAAGTGACACTTCGCTTGTCACTTACAGAAGGTTTCCTTGTCCTACCTCCAGCCTGGCCACAGCCAGGCCAGAAGGCAGCGCCCACGCCCGTTCTGTAAGTAAGGAAACTGAGGCTCGCAGTCCTTTGTCTTTCCCCCAGACAGCATGGCTTGATAGGCAGCTGCCTTTTTCTCAACCCCCTAAGCTGTTTGCACTGCATCACTTGACAAGGCTGAAAATGAGCTTGGATCTCTGCAGGCCATACCCGGCAGTTTCAGAACTGCCCTGCCAGGTGCCAGGGCACCGCAAAAAGAAGACAGCATTCTTTCCAAACAGAAAAGCAAGGCGCTGAGCAACACTTGCCTTGGCGACAGAAGCGAGTAGAACTGAAAGCGGGCTTTAAGCTGTGTCCTAATCCCAAAGGGAGCTCTTGACCATAACCCACTTTAATGAAAAATGACTGTCCTGAGGACAAACCATTATTCCCGTGTGTTCATTCTCTCTTTCCAGTGCTGTAAGAAAAGCCGGCTATCTGGTCTTAGCCTCTGGCTCCCCTGTTCCATCCCCTTGTGAAAAGCTTAGCAGGCTTTCCAAAGGAAAGCTAGATAGAAGCATGTGGAAGATTCTAATCCCAAATCCCCACAGCTCCACAGCACGTGCCTGGCCTCCATAGAGGAATCACGACCACACTCCTGCTTGGACCATGATGCCGCAGACCCCTCCTTCCCTAGACACAGGCCCCTCTGCATGCGATGCTCTTACCTGCCCTCTCCATCCAACAGGCCTGTCCAACCTCCTTTCGGACTGGGGGTTTCCTCTGGGGCCACCCTGCCCCTTCTCCTCCTCTGTGTGCCAGGTCTCCCAGTGCTCTCTACAAAGGGACTGGACCTCAGGAGCTTAGGCAAGGGACCACACTCAAGGACCTCTTTGCCTAGACTTGGCTTACTCAGTGAGCTCCCGGACTTTGCAACAAAGCCACAACAGACCGTGACTTTGGGGGAAGAGGCGAGTATGACTTTGTGTGGAGGAGAGGCGTGAGCTGTTTTGATCGTGGGATGACTATGGTAAATATTACCCAAAGGTCATCATTCCCCTCTCCACCAACAGATAAGCTGGGTCAGGACTGGCTTTCTGATCAATATACTTGATATCATATATATATATATACACATCCAGTAGAATTTAGATAGGACCTTTGTGTTCAAGCCTTAAGCTTCCATTCCATTTCCCTCACCTTAGACCCTAGTATTTTGTTACAGGAGCCCAAGTTCAATGCAGAGGCCACACGGGAGAAAACTCATGATTCCTACTTGCCAGGCTGTGCCGGAATCTCAGCCAGCATCAGTAACCAGGCACCAGCAGTGCGATCGGGACATCTTGGGCATTTCGGGCAGGTGACCACCCGGAGAATAAACCACTGTTGTTAGTACAGTGAGTTTTCAAACTGAGCCCCGTCAACCCGGTAATGGGGGAGGAAATAAAAGCTGGTGTTTGGGGGTCTGGAGAGGCGGCTCAATTGGCAAAGTTCTTGCTGAAAAAAAAAGCATGAAGACACGACCCCCAGCACCACGTAAAGAAACGGACGCAGGGTCTCACCCGCCTCCAGCCAAGAAGCTGTTTGCAGTTGACATCGGCTGGCAAAGGGAAAACCTATTTTCTCCATTGGAGTGCCACTTGGTATATCCAACCACCGTCCAGAAATAACTGGTCAACGCAAAACGAGTTTTTGTTTGCGCGCTTATTTTGTGGGCCTTTGGCTTGTTTGTTTGTTTGTTTGTTTGTTTTGTTTCCTTGGTAGTTTTTGCTTGTCTTGATTTTCATTTTGGTGGGGGGTTGTTGTTAATTTTGTAGAAAGAAGAAGAAGATGAAGCTGGGTGGATAGAGAGGTAGAGAGGATCTGGGAGAAGTCTGGGGAGGAGAAAACAAGTTCAAAATATATTGTATACAGTTTTTTAATACAAAAACTGGGCACATCAGCACATGGCTATAATCCCAGTACTGGGACAGGGATATGAAGATCAGGACTTACTGGTCAGACCTAATACCAAACCAGTGAGCTCCAAATTCAGTGAAGAAGCTATTTCAAATCAAGATGAAGAGTAATTGAGGAAAATGCTCAACAGCAACCTCTGGTCTCCACTGAGCATGCCTAGAACAGCATAGCACAGACCTCTGGTCTCCACTGAGCATGCCTAGAACAGCATAGCACAGACCTCTGGTCTCCACTGAGCATGTCTAGAACAGCATAGCACAGACCTCTGGTCTCCCCTGAGCATGTCTAGAACAGCATAGCACAGACCTCTGGTCTCCACTGAGCATGCCTAGAACAGCATAGCACAGACCTCTGGTCTCCACTGAGCATGCCTAGAACAGCATAGCACAGACCTAAAGTCTCCACTTAACATGTCTAGAACAGCATAGCACAGACCTAAGGTCTCCACTGAGCATGCCTAGAACAGCATAGCACAGACCTCTGGCCTCCACTGAGCATGCCTAGAACAGCATAGCACAGACTTCGGGCCTCCTTGCACTTCCTACTGTGTTACAAGAAGGCTTACCCCAGCCTGCCCCGGCCAGCAGTGGTGATGGAAGCAACCCATTCCTCCACTGAGGAGTTTTAGGTGAAACACAGGAAGAAAGCAGCAGTTAGAGATGGGTGAGGGGCTACAAACACAAGCCAACGCCGTGAAGCCAGGGCTGCCAAGGACCGATAGGGGCGGTGAGGCGGCCGTGAAGAAGGGCCATGGATGTACAGCAGCCAGGGAGGGATAAACCACGGAGACCAAGGGAAGCGGTGAGGGCTACGAGGCCACCAAGACGCCAGTGGAGATGTCGGAATGCAGACAATAACAGATTTAACCTCCTGGACGAAAACAAGTCAGCTGCTAAAACCTGCTTGTATTCTAACGAGCAAATTCCTGTCCTTTCAAAGACCTAACCATGCAACTGCTCTCTCTCTCTCTCTCTCTCTCTCTCTCTCTCTCTCTCTCTCTCTCTCTCTCTCTCTCTCTCTCTCGGAGCTTCACCAGGCACGAGGCGAGTTACCATAAAAATGTCTTCTGCATGAAGACACTCGACTTATGCTTCATAATCCTCAGGGAGTATGCCACATGGTGCCTGGGAGCAAATGCTCTCGTGAGACCGTCTCTGGCCTTCAGAAGATGTCTCAGGCAGTATCTCAGGCAGTAGTCCTCCCCGGGAATGGGAAGCCTCGATAGTGACCAGTGTTTCCCCGGGGACGGGAGCAGTGCAGAGTAGACGTGCCCAGCCACACTGTCCCTTTGATCCAGTGTCACCTACTGATGGCTGGCTTCTGCCTCCCACACCCTTTACCTCGGTAAGTGGCCTTCTGACTGCAGAAGTATGCTTGCAGGGAGAACGGAAAGTGCGAGAAATTTGTTCCGTCCAGTCCAGACCAGTTCTCAGCCAGCAGCAGACCAAAGACTGGTGGTGTGTAACCTCGGAAGAATGACAGGATCTGAAGCGGGATTCCCTCTGGTTTCTGAGAGTGCCCTGCTAGGACAAAGTGGCGGTTTGAATGGGGGTGGCCCGCATGGGCTCATGTTTGATCGCTTGGTTACTGGAACTGTTTGGGAAGGACTAGGAGGTATGGCCTTGTTGGAGGAGGAGTGTCACTGGGGCTGACTCTGAGGTTTCAAGATCCCAGCCATTCCCGGTCTCTCTGCGTCCTGCCTGTGGATCAAGATGTAAGCTCTCAGCTACCCTCAGTCCCATGCACGCCTGCCTGCTACCATGCTCCCTGTCACGATGGTTCTGGACTCCAGTTAACCCTCTTGCACTGTGAGCATCAAATAAACTCTTCCCTCCGTAAGTTGCCCTGGTCATGGTGTCTTATCACAGCAATAGAAATGTAACTAAGACAGATAAGAAGCCACCCGCCCACAAGAGTTCCTGGGGGCCATGCATTCGGTCAGCCCCCATCTTGGCCAATCTCTTTCCTAGTCCCCTTCAGGTGTACTTCCTCCCAAATTCTGTGCTTCCAAACACTCGCTTCGGGGCGCTCTGTGAAGTCCCTAAGGCAAAGCACAGGGGATGGGGGGGGGTTATCACACAGACCGAGAGGCACTGGCTGCGCTGCCTAGCCTCATGACAATTTAACAAGAGTCCCCTGGGAAGAGGGAACCTCAGCTGAGAAAAATGTCCCCACCGGATTGGCCTCTGGGTCAATGGCGCATTTTCTTAATTAGAGGTTGATGTGGGAGGGCCCGGCCACTGGGTGGCGCTGTCCCGGGGCAGGTGGGCCTGAGATGTGTAAGAAACTGAATGGGAGGAACCTCTGCCTCCGCGGTAGCTCCCCGCTCCAGGCTCCTGCCTCAAGTTCCCCTGTGACTTCTGGCGTGACGGACTACAAGCCGTAAACCTAAATAAACTGTTTTCCTCTCCGCGCCGATTGTGGTCATGGTGTTTGGCCACTTCCGTCGACGCATGACATATCTTTGGCCAAAGTCGGTCATCTGTCCCTGGATGTCACTCACTGTCTGTGGACCGCATGCCCGTGACATCTGGAAGTGTCGTGGCTGATAGGCTGATCATCTGCCGCAAGGGGAGAGAACATCTGAATGGAATTTAGAACTCCTGAGCTGACCTGACACTCTGGAGAGCAGGACTATTTTTCTCCCCTGGCAATCTCCCTTAGAATGATCTGCCCCTCCAGGGAGGATCCAGACTGTGTATCCCAAGCACAGGAAAGAAAGCTGTGAGGGTGTGTCCAGGGGTGGCGGCATCAGGCAGTAAAACTAGGCTGTGTCACTGCAGCCACCAGAGTCGCCACTAAAGCCCAAGCGTGTAAATGCTGCCATGTGCATCCTGGGAGAGATGGTTATTATCTTTGCCGTCTTGCACGAATGACTTTGTTCCTAGCGACAGATGAGCATCTGGAGACTGAGACTGGGGATTCAGTTCCAGGTGCGGACAATATCTGAGCAGGATCTTACACATTCCTGGGAAACGGGTTGGTGTATACTCTAAATTACACACTTGATCTGAGTTTGATCCCAGAGCCCACGTGGTGGAAGTTAAGAGCCAGCTCCCGACTGTAGAGATCTCACGAATTAGATCCTCCACGCAGATGACGCCGTATTTACCAAGAGGTCGGTTGAGCAATCAAGTAATTGTCAGTCAAGGCAAGTCTCTCTTCTTACTGATTTTGCCATAGCCGCGCTTGTAGATGAGCTCGTCAGCTGACTTCAGGTTGGGGTACCCCCATGCAATGCATGGTTCCACAACCCTCAGCACATTAACTGAAGCCTTGTTGAGCTTAACAAAGGTGCCATGGCAGATTTGATGAAGACGGGGCAGCTACAACACCTTGCGGACCTTTGGGCTTATGCCACTGATACCTCAGATTCGGGTGACAAATGCCAGCTTGGATTCTGCAGGCCCGTGGAAATTTCCAGCCTTCCTTGCCATCCTAGCCACGCGAATCTCTGTCCGTCCATCCGGCACACCTGCCTGTATTCCTTGTGATAGTGTTTTGTCTTCTCATAGGTAAGCTTCCTCTGTGCCTTCTGAGGTGTCTTTAGAGCAAACTTTCCCGAAAGCGCTTCAGTGAAATCCCTTCACTTTTTCTTAAGGGTTTCCAGCACAGCTGGAACCTTCCTTTTCTTCTCCAGCATAGCCTCCATAGTTCCAGTCAGAAAAATAAAAAGAGAGAGCTGCAGACACATTTTACAATAATAATAAAAATTTTAAAAACGAATGAATGCACCATAAAGTGAGCATTCTGGGTGTGTGGGTGAATACTGTCAGGTCTGGAAGAAACTTGGGACAAACGGCTACCCATCTGTAGTGCCTATTAAATGACCAAATGCCACGCTGGCCTCCAGGCTCCCTCTGTGTCGCCTATGGCTCTTCTCTGCTCTCCCACTCTGCCCTCTTCGAGAAGCCTCTGGCTGTCCTCTCCCTCCTCTCTATAATAAAACCCTGGCCCTCGACCATACCTTGGAGCACCATGTCCTCAGGTTATACAACTACATCCTAGACGTGGACCCAGACACTGTGTCGGCAGTCCAAAGAAGGCTAGCAATGGAGGAAACACATCTAAAGAAGTCGGGGGGTTTCATATTCCATAAACTAGAGGAGGGGGCGGGGGAGAAAGGAAGTCCAGGCTTTGGGAAATGCTTCTTCAGTGGTCTGTGAACTCAATGTTGTTAGAAAGCAAGGTGGCAGACAGGATCTTACATCTTTAGAGGTGCTGGCCTGAGGAAACGGTCCATTTGTCTAAATAAGCCTGTATAACATATAACTTACAGCAGAAAGAACCTGGAAACAGCCCAGATGTCTGAAAAAAGAGAATCGGGGATGAGCGAAATGGCACATTTACACAGTAGGCTGCTCCGAAATCACGTGAAGATAGGTTCATGGATAGTGTTGACTCTGGGTTATGTGGGCCTGAGACATTATTCATAAAGGGACAAAGCACAAAGAGTTAAGTGCAGAGCTATTTTACTATCTATAAATACAGTCTCTGTGTCGTCTTTGCAAAGTGAAAACTATGGATGCAATAATTTACTGCTTGGTATGTATTACGAAAATCAAAGTACTTTAGCTCGACATCCTATTTTGAAAAGGGCGGTATTGTCTATTACTAGAAAAGGTTATTTAAGGGACATTAGGCCATTTATACAGATATATGTAGGGGTTAGTTTATTTATGTATGTATTTGTTTATTTTCGAGATAGGGTCTTGCTGTATAGACCAGGCTGTCCTTGAACTCATGGAGATACACTTACCTCTGCCTCCTGGGTGCTGGGATTAAAGGTTTGCGCCACTCCAGCACATTTCTGAGGTTCAGTTGCTTGGTATCGGGATTGAACACAGGGTGTCATCCATGCTGAACGCATGCTACACCACTCTATTCTCTGTATCCCTCGGCCAGAAAGGTGTTTGGGTTTTTTGTTTTGTTTTTCCCAGACAGGGTTTCTCTGTGTAGCCCTGGCTGTCCTGGAACTCGCTCTTGTAGACCAGGCTGGCCTCGAACTCACAGAGATCCGCCTGCCTCTGCCTCTAAGTGAAGGTTTTGTCTTTAATTGTGTTTTTGGAAACCCTAAGTTTCAGTAGCAACTGCTAAAGCCCTGTGAGATCGCTTGTAAACAGACTTCAGGTCATTTTGTGAAATCACCTCCCTTGAGCTGTTATTTGCTTTTGGGCTTAAAGAAAACCATCTGAGTGATCTTTAGCTACTGCTTTTGCATGAAAACTCTCTTTCAAAAGTGAAGTGCGATGCCTAAAGTCCACCCCATTTGCCATAGCTTGTTTCCCCAAGGTCGTGATGAAGCTGTCGTGACCGGAAGCAGCTTGGGGAGGAAAGGTTTTATTTCACTTAGCATCATGCAGGAGAACCACGGCAGGAACCCGGACCCAGGAACCGACACGGAGGCCAGGAAGGGTGCTGTCCGCCGGCTTGTTCTCTATGGCTGGCTCAGCCTGCTTTTTTTATACTGCCCGTGGTTACCTACCTGGTGGCCCTGTCCACAGTGTTTGGGACCCTTCCCCATCAATCGTTAGTGAAGAAAATGTCCCACAGACTTGCATACAGGAAATCTGATGAGACATTTTCTCAATCAAGGTTCCTCTTCCCAAACGACCACAGCTTGTGTCATATTGGGGAAAAACAAACAAACAAACAAGCTAGCCAGGATGCTATTCTTAAGAGCTAGCCACTAGCCTGACTACAAATGTCACTTGGGCCAGCTCACCTAGCCTGGGTTCAGCTGCAGATCAGACCTGGGGAGATATTTATTAGTGCGCTTATGGTAGGGAGTGGATTTACGTGCTTTGGGAGTGGGCTAGCCAAGTGTGGGAGCCACAGGCCAGGCCAGCAGGAAGGGCAGGGCACAACAGCTACCCTGGGGGGGGGCAGCTGAACCTAGGCAACCTTCCTTCTTCCTATGGGAAACCAACTTAGTCATTCGACTAAGTCAGATAGCTTCCTGACCTAAAGCCAACTGGCTATGAACTCAAATCATATCCAGAGAAAAGAGGAAGGAAGGAAGGAAGGAAAGAAGGGAGGGAGGGAGGGAGGAAGGAAGGAAGGAAGGAAGGAAGGAAGGAAGGAAGGAAGGAAGAGGGAAGGAGAAAGAAAGAAATGTTGGCACCAAGGAGAGCAGCTAATGAATAACTCTGAAGTCCATTTTAATGAAGCCAATGTACCAAGAGGCAGTCACACTCCACCCCTGACAACTTGGCTTTAATACATCTTCTTAAATTATTTACTACAGATAAAGACAAAAGCAAGGTCATACTTTTGCTTAATGTGATGCAGTTATCCCAATGTACAGCCAAAACCAAACCAACCCTTTCCCCAAAGGAAGGCACAAGGTCCATAGGTCATCTTCATTCTTCCCTGGTACCTTGTAACTAGGATACTGTGAAGTTAGTTCTAGCAAACACATGTTGCATCACACAGTAAGACTGGGACTAAGCCCTACAGGCCAGCAGAGGCTGCGGAGACAGAAGCCGAGATCTACTAATGGGCTGCCAGCTGCTCTCATGCCTTCCCATGGATTCTTGAACAGTGACAGAGAGAAGTTGCATTAGACGTTGTGTAGGAGCTTACATACAGAGGGAGGGCACCACCCCAACATGACAGGCACCGCCCCAACATGCCAGGCACCGCCCCAACATGACAGGCACTGCCCCAACATGCCAGGCACTGCCCCAACTTGCTAGACACTGCCCCAACATGACAGGCACTACCCCAACATGCCAGGCACTACCCCCAACATGCCAGGCACTGTCCCAACATGCCAGGCACTACCCCAACATGCCAGGCACTGTCCCAACATGCCAGGCACTGCCCCAACATGCTAGACACTGCCCCAACATGACAGGCACCGCCAGCAGCTGGAGCTCTAACTGAAGCTTCAAAAGGGCTCTTGCATCATCTCGTCAAAAGAAAGATTTTTGTTTTGGGTTTTTTTTGTGGTGTGTGTGTGTGTTGCTGTGGGCCTGTGCATGTGGGGGAGGGAGCCAAAGGTCAACAGTGAGTGTCCTCCTCTGGATTCTCACTGAACCTGAGTTCACTAATTGGCTGGGCTGACTGGCCAATGGGCTCCCGGGATCCGCCTGTCTCTGCCCTCCCTCCTTCCCACAGCGCTGTGATCATAGTGACACTGCCCAACCACAGCCCCTCCACGGCTTCTGGGGATCAAACGGGTTCTTATGGTTCCCCAGCAGGCATTTAAGGGACTGGGACATCTCTTAAGCCCCAAGACGTGGAGAACATGACGGAGGAAGACAGAGTCCACACGATCACACAAGTCTGAGTCACAGAGACCTGTTGACCAATGACGGCTCCCCTGTAGCAGATTAGCAGCTGACAGACACGGGGGGGGTAATGAGCACCGCCAGCAGCCTGCAAACTGTCTCCCCATGACCCTGACACACATCCTCCGTGGCCTGAGCCCCTCATGCATCGTGGGAGGAGTGCAAGCCGCAGGAGTCAAAAGACATTCTCATTCGTAACCCAGGCTGACCCCAGCCTCGCTGTCATCCTCCTGCACCAGCGCTGGGTGCTGCAATTACAGGCATGAGCCACCATTTCCAGCCAGAACAAGTACTTTCTCTGTGACGTATATCATTAGTGAGAACAAACTGTAAACCTTTCCTGCTCCAAGAGCGTACTCCAGCTAAGAAATTCACTCCTACAATCGCAGTTCATTTACTATGTGCTCATTGTTAGTATGCAGACGTCTGCACTGGCCTGCCCCTGGGGTTCTGACAGGCACGCCCTCAGCTGCAGCCACTAAGGGCACCACCTGTGCACATGTGAGGCTGCTTTTTAAAATTACAACATTCACCACAGAAAGTAGATAAAACGCAGAGAAAATGAAATGGCTTAAGTTTAAAAGAGACAAACAGAAGGGCATGGCTAGTTCCAGCTCTCCAGGGACTTTGTACTCCGCTGCTTCATATCCTCTGACTAAGAGCAATACAACACATAAAGCACATGGAGACTGCGGCTGCCCCCTCAGGCTTCCACACGTCTTGGTGATCGTGTCCAAGGCGTGCACAGATGGGGACCACTGCCCTCACATCCAGCCGTCACAATTGGTGGAGATGACGCCAGCGGTGATGCTGTCTCTAGAAGGACCCCATCTGTTGACGGCCTGTGGGAAGATGGCTCCTGATGCTAAACTCTGGGTCACCTGGCCAAGAAAACTGAGCCAAACAGTTTCCCCCCAGCCTTCGCTCCTGAAGACTATGTTGTACGCAACAGGCCTAGGGCCAACACTGAGCACAAAGGAACTCCGACCCTCCTCCCCGCCCCCAGTCTCCCAGATACTTGGATCCTGCGGACTGTTTGACGGCAAAAGAAATTCCCCTGTAGTCTCTAGGAAATTCAATTCTGGAAATTTAGTAAATATTAGTACAATAGACCACCTGTAAGCCATAGAAACCATAGAATGTTCCCTCCCAGCACCAGCCCATGAGAAAAATGGGTGCACAGGTATTACGCGCCAAAAACCTGACTTTGAAAATTTTCTTGGTTGTTCCCCAAATGTCAACCAATCAGAAACCAACCCATATCTACTGATGTAATCCTGTAACTTTGGTCTTTAAAACCTAGCAGTAGACAGGGAACTTCACCCCCTCTGTAGGCTGCTGCGTCAGCTTGCTAGACTGGGTCCCTCCCGCGGAAGGATAAAATAATCAATAAACCTTGTGGATTTGCACTGGTGGTCTCTCCCTGGTCTCTTTGGGGATCCTTGTGACTTGGGCACAACACGAACGACATCCTACGTGCTGAGAGACCAGAGACAAAGGAGCAAGCCACAGCCACCTCGTGCCTGCCCAACGTCTCAGCCCGAAAGGACTGAGGTCCTGTCTCCACCCTGCCTCATCACTTCCCGTCTGTCTGTACAGACCTCTCTATGGCTAACTAGTGGATAATACCACCCTCTGACCTCCAGGCAAGCACAAACAAAAGATCACTGCACGAGGGTTCCTGCTTGCTGTGAACACCGAGCTAACCGGTCCTCAGGGTTCCAGGGATTTCCCTGCTCTATCTCAGGAGCAGTGATGTAACAGACCTGTGCCCAGTCTGATGTTGAGTGGGCTCCAGGGATCCGAGCCAGGTCCTATGTCTACACGACCAGGGCTTCACTCACTGAGCTGTCACCCAGCCCTGCCTTCCATAATCTTGGTGACTCTGTGTAGTATGCTTCCCAGAGAAGCCTCAAAGACAAAGAATCGTGCTAGCCAGAACCCTCTGCCACTCCCTAAGTCTTCACAACCTATCACACACACACACACGCACACACACACTCACACACACTCACACCTACTGTAGCTAAGGAGCCTTTAAAAAAAAGCCTCCAGTGTATACTCACAGCCATGTCTGGTCTCCTGTTGCTTTTGGTAGCTGTCTCAGGGTTTCTATTACTGTGAAGAGACTCCATGTCCATGACAATTGTTATAAAAGAAAACGTTTCACCCAGGTGGCAGCTTCCAGTTTGGAGGTTTAGTCCATTGTCATCACGATGATAATGGTGGACAGGAGTAGGGTGGCGTCCAGGCAGACACGGTGCCGGAGAAGGAGCTGAGAGTTCTACGTCTTGGTCCACAGGAAGTGAGCTGACACTAGGCATAACTTGAGCACAGGAGACCTCAAAGCTCACCTCCACAGTGTCCCATTTCCTCCGGCAAGGCCACACCTACTTCAACAAGGCCACGCCTCCCAATAGTGCCACTCCCTATGGGCTTATGGGAGCCATTACATTCAAACCTCCACAGCGCCATCGTCTGGTCTTTCTGAGATATCAGCATGGAACACCGAGGACGGTTGGAGAGCCGTGTGTGTTTCTCGGCTCTCCCTCAGCAGCTCCCTTCGCGCTCCTCAGCCTGCAGCATCTCCAGTGGGCTGCAGCTGGGAGACGCTTCCCAGCGTGGATTTGCGACAGATGACAGTAGACTTCTCCCGCACTCAGTCAAGTAGGAGCCCCAGGCATGGGATCTGTCGGAGCAGGCTGGCATGCCCCCCTTGGCGCACCACCATGGCTGCATTTGTGTTTCTTCCCATCAGGGAGGGAATGCATAGCTTCCCGTTAACGGGACGGAAAATCCCGCACAGTTGTGGGGTTTGCTCCAGGGCTCTACTGGCTGGCGAGCCCTCTGGCACTGTTAGCTGCTTCTCCCCCTGCTGTGATCAAATGCTTTACAGAAACGAAGGAAGAGGGCTTTGTTTTCAGCTCACGGTTTTAGACAGCACAGTCCGTCTCAGTGGGGAGGGTACGGTGTGTGGATCAGTGAGGTCAGCGGTGCCAGGAGCCTGTGGCTCAATTTGGTTTTATCTCGGTGGATCTGGAAATGCCCACTTTCAGCCAGCATCAGGAGCAGATGTCGGTGTCCAAGCCTGTGCCCAGAGACCCACTTCTGCCAGCTAGACCACCCATCCCAGAGGCTTAACAAGCTCCCAAAGCAGTGCCGCCACCAGCTGGGGACCAAATGTTCAAACACGTGCACCTGTGGTGGAGACCACAGAGTCAAATTATAGTAACAGAGTACGGAAGCACCTAGGCTATCCAGATGTCCTGAAAACCATGAGTAAGGTCTCTTGTATGGATGGTGAAGACTGGAAAGGGCACTGGGACATCTTAAGATGCATAATTCTGGAAGGTGAGAGTTAAAGCCCACTAAAAACACAGGAGGCACGTCCTCAGAGTCTGTAGTAGCTCAGGGCATGCTACAACGCCCCCTCCTGGGAGCGTGTTTGCATGCTATACTCCCCACTGCTAAAAGGCAAGCACGTTTGTACAAAGTCCTGACGGAGGTCACCCGCAGCAGAAGACACACCGAGCGACTGAGCGCACGGGAGAATGGCGACTTGATGTCACCCATCCCGGTCGTGACAGCTCAATCTGGGAAAGTGTGGCTGGGTCTAGCCAGCAAGAAAGGAAAGAGAAGGTTGAGGGTTTGGACAGTCCACCCTTATCATATCAGATCCAAAATTCCAGCACTGAGATCTTATCTGTGGTCGCCTTTTCACTGGGGGGTTTGCAGAAGCAAATGACACTGGCTGGGTGCATCCTTCTGCATCCACAAATGGTCCCAGACGCCCAGTGGCTTCTAACAAGGGTTAGTCTCTCCCTTGCCCCACTTAGCGGATGAACATCAGCTGTGGCTCTGATCTCTTTCATTTTTACCTGGGGATGCCGGCTAGTAAGGTAGATTAAATGAGAACAACACTACTCACTTGGCATTGTGGGCCGTCCATGCTGACCTGCGGTATGAAGTGGCCCACATCTGATTGGTCTAAACAAGTCACATAGCCAGGTCTGAGTGCATCGGGACAGGAATGTAAGATATTTACACCGACCACAGATACAAGCACCGGATTATAAGTAAATGGTAACACAAACAACAAACACGTGAGTTTCTTTTGTTCCTTAAAAAAGTGGCCCTTATAAACAAGGTGGTGGTTAATCCCAGCACTCAGGAGGCAGGGGCAGGTGGATCTCTGTCTGGTATACAGAGTGAGTTGACCCCCAAAATTAGCTAAGATAGGCCTTTGCATTTTGCTTCTCTGCTTTACTAAGATTTAAAGACTATAGATAAGTAGCCCATAATTTCTCCTGTAACTGGGTACTCGTTGCTTTATTATGTGGCAAATACATTTCTATCTATAAAAATCAGAACACAGCATCTCAAAATGTGAAATCTATGTCAACACATGAGAAAAATAAGCCAGACTTTCCCCTTAATGTCTCTGTAATTCACAAACACATAAAAAGAAAGAAGAGAGAGGGATTACTATAAGTGTGTATCCTAAAAATAAACCCCCTCCCCTCCCCTCCAAAAATAATGCCCAGAAAAAAAAGAGGTAGAAAGTGGATGATTAGAATAGGCAAGAAATCCAGCCGCATGTCTAATACTGGAAGATTCCGGTGACTTATGGGCTCTTAAAGGAACCACCATGGACAGTTCCACGAGGGCTGGACCTGCAGGGAGACCAGCCATAGATAGTTCTCTCACATAACCCATGCAATAACCCACCAAGTCCATGCAAAAGGGACCCTACTTGTGATTGTTGAAAAGTGGGGAGTTCCCCGGGGTAGACAGCTGGGCTTATCAGTAAAGGGTTAATCCATGCATACCCACGCCCAGCTACCTTTCTCCACTGGTAAAATTCAGGACCACGTGACTACAGAACCGTACCACCCATCACACTGGATGCCCCGTCTTTCCCACTCAAACGTAATCAAGACGTGCTCCACAGACATCCCCACAGGCCAGCCTGATCTAGACAGTCCCTCACGGAGACCCTCTTCCCACGCCATTCTCCAGTGTGTCAACATTTTATTGGAAACAATCACAGTAGTCTTTGGAATCAAACATTCACGGGCCTGCCACACACACTGACCATGTGACTTTGAACCCTAACCTCTGAGCAATTTCCAATTCCCTCATCTGCAAAATGGGCTTAGTAGGCCCCGGGGGTGGGGGTGGCAGTGGTGGTGGTGGCAGGGCACGCCTTTGATCCCAGCACTAGGGAGGCAGAGGCAGGTGGATGTCTGAGAGTTCGAGGCCAGCCTGGTCTACAGAGCCAGTTCCAGGATAGGCTCCAAAGCCACACAGAGAAGCCTTGTCTCAAGAAACCAAAAAGAGAAGACAGGGATTTGTAATAGCCCTTTTTGTGTGGTTAGAGCAAATACTTAGTGAGGTCATACACCTGGGGATTGACTCATCGCGTGTCAGCATCGGAAGCCTCATGGAAGTATTTTATAGGAGGCAATGAGGAAGCGCAGGGTTGGTGTTCCCCTCGTGAAATAACCCTCAGGCTGACGGAGGATGGTAATCTTCACGCATCCACTCATCGTGACTCCGTGTCCTAGATTCCTGATTTCAAAACAACTCGATCAGCGTCGCTAACCAACTGACTAAAGATCTGATGCTTTGCTTAGGGTTTAGAGAAAAAAAAGACTGGGTTTTACAATCCTAATTGTTCCCCAATTAAATCCAACAGCCACCACAGCACCACACACAAAACAGTGAGTGTCTTCCTAATCAAACTATTTGCATTCTCATAGAGAAGGGTCTGAAATCTGTGATTTCATTAACTGAGAGGATTCTTTGTCCTCATCCAAACACAGAGAGAGCATCTGCTCCCTAATAACAACGCCACAGGGAAACAGCCTCAGAAATCATTTCGTGTTTCCTTCTACGGATATATTTGCCAAACTTGGTAACTTTGTAGGGTTCTCTCCAGGGGAAAGACAAGTTTAAATCCATCAAAAAGCGTTGCTTCTACACCAAATTGCTCCCAAAGTGTTTTTATTTGCATATTGCAGAAACACGATGTGTGGGTGTGGGGCCCTTCAGAGACTGGGTAGTGGGAGGGGCTTAACTGTAGAGATCTAGGATTTATTCACCCAACAGAACAGAAAATATGGGATAGTGTCCTGGCTGCTTTTTACGTTAGCATGATACAAACTAGAGTCATCTGGGAGGAGAGAACCACAACGGAGAAAAGGGTCCATAGGATCAGGCTGTAGGCAGGCGTGTGCGGTGTTTTCCTAATTGGTGATTGTGGGCGGGGCCATCCCTGGGCTGGTGGCGCTGGGCGCTATAAGGAAGCAGGCAGAGGCTTGAACCCAACTAGGCCCTCTAAATGTGGGTGTCAGTTGTGCGGCTGGGGGGGGCTGTCAGTGGCACCAGGGTCTATGTCAGGTGCCTGAGATGGCCTTTTGGAGCCCATTCCCTATAGTGGGAGGCCTTGTTCAGCCTTGATGCAGAGAGGAGGAGCTGGGTCCTCCTGCAACTTCCTTGACTCCCTGTGGGAGGCCTTCCTGGGGAGCAGATGGAGAGTGGGGTAGGAGGGAGGCGGGAGGGGCAGGAGGGGAGGGGCGGGGAACTGTGGTTGGCATGTAAGATAAACTAAAAAATTTTAAATAAATCAATCAACAAAACGAAAATAAAACACCGATTGAGCAGGTCACCACGATCAAGCCAGTGAGCAGCTCCCCTCCATGGAGTCCTCATCAGTTCCTGCCTCCAGGTTCCTGCCCTGTTTGCAGTCCTGTCCTGACCTCCTTCGGTGACAGGAGGACAGTGATGTGGAGAAATCTACGTTAACCCTTTTCCTTCCCAATACGCCTTTGGTCATGGTGTTTCATCACAGCAAAGAAACCCTGCCTAGGACTTCACATGAATGAGTTGAACTCACAGGGACGGTTCCCTCCCTGCGAGAGAAAGGAAACCTCGTTCCTGGCCTCGTGGACTGCAATGTAACTGTTACAGTTTGGGTACAGTGCCCCCGCTGACTCTCGTATTGAAGGTGTGGTTCCCGGAGACAACAATGTCCACGGGTGAGGCCATTAAGAAATGACAGGACCCAGTGGAGGGATTGGGATTCCAACCCAGCTACACAACCCTCGACCTACAATCTACCCTGCCTACAAGATGTGCTGGGGTTATAGATGGCACAGAAATCGTGGGAGTGGCCGACCAATGACTGATCCAACTTGAGACCCATGCCATGAGGGGGAGCCTACCCCTGACACCACCTGGAGGGCCAGGACCCAGGGGCTGGACAGCCCAGGTTTATCCCCCCCAAAAGGGACCTCCAGACACACACTCCAGGCAAACCACTACATGAACTTAGCCCCGTGTCAGGCTGAGCCTGAATCCTAGTAGGTGTGGGGTGAGATCTCCCGGCTCGGCAGCCTCTCCGTAGAGCAGCAACACGCAGTGCTGCTGAAGCCCCTTGTTGACTGCAGTAGGAGTATCAGCATTAGGGCTTATGACTTGGTCATTAACCTTAAAAGGAAATGGTCATGGTTACAGCAACAAAAGACATTAAGCCTGCGCAGGTAAGTATTGTGAACTGAGTTTCACAGCTCCAAATGCCGTGGGCAGAATATTGGTTAAGGAAACACGAGGAGATAGTTCCCAGGTAGCAAAAGTGCTGCATTAGAAATACATGCTAAGCCGGGCGTTGGTGGCACACGCCTTTAACCCCAGCACCCAGGAGGCAGAGGCAGGCGGATCTCTGTGAGTTCGAGGCCGGGCTGGTCTACAGAGAAACCCTGTCTTGAAAAAAAAAACAAAAAGAAAGAAAGAAATACATGCTAAGGCCATGTTGTTTATTATTTATCAAGTATACACTTGAAGCTGAGCCCCGTGCCTTACAAGGTACAACTCTTTATCAAGTATTCTTTCCTGTTTTTTTAAGTAAATCATATAAAATTCAGAGACGTTAAATAAAACTTTCCCAAGGTCAAAAA
Organism: Mesocricetus auratus; assembly: GCF_017639785.1. Lineage (NCBI taxonomy): Eukaryota > Metazoa > Chordata > Mammalia > Rodentia > Cricetidae > Mesocricetus > Mesocricetus auratus. Next base: position 4,108,972 of record NW_024429204.1, read on the forward strand.
AAAAAAAAAAAAGAAAGAAAGAAATACATGCTAAAGTGGGCTGGAGAGCTGGCTCAGAGGTTAAGAGCACTGGCTCCTCTTCCAGAGGTCCTGGGTTCAATTCCCAGAAACCACATGGCGGCTCACAGCCGTCTGTAATGGGATCTAGTTTCTTCTGGTTCACATGAAGACAGAGCACTTGTACACATAAAATAAACAAATATTCTTGAAAAAATAAATACATGCTATAAATGCGCACGCTCAGTCTGCAATGGTCAGATCTGCAAATGAAAATCTATGCATGAAGAAACCGTTGCCGGGCAGGCGGTGCAGACCTGTGATCTCAAGAAGTGGGAGGCTGAAACAGGGGGTCGCCACAAGTTCAAGACCGGCCTGGGCTACAAAACCCCATCTAAAAAGATTTCTGGGGAGACGGCTCGGTGAGTAGAGACATTAGCTGCACCAGTGTGAGGCACTGGATTCAGATCCCGGAATCCACACCAAAGTCCAACACTGTGCAAGCATGCATAGCCCCCATGCATACAGGACAATAGCCAAGGGGTTGTGTGTGTGTGTGTGTGTGTGTGTGTGTGTGTGTGTGTGTGTGTGGTGAGCATGAGACCATGTCTCTAACAAATCAGAAGACAGGAGACAACAGCAGAGGCCCTCAGATCCCCACACGCACACCGTTGGGCGTGGGCACGAGCGCACGCACACATACACGCATGCACACATGCACACACACTCAGGCACATGCACACACGGATATGCATGTATGCACACACACAGAAAACAAAGAGGTGACGTGTCCTGGTGCCGACAGAACAGCTCAACCTTAGCTCACCTACTGACGGTGTTTTCTAGACTAACAGGAATGTTCTAGCATGGGGTTGGAATTCCAATAACTGGTAGTTTTGAGAAAAATAGCTTCATTTACTGCAGCAGTTCTCAACCTGTGGGCCAAGACCCCTTTGGGGGCCGCATATCAGAGATCCTGACTATCAGATATTTACCTTTCGATTCATAGCGGTAGCAAAATTACAGCTATGAAGTGGCAACGAAATAATCTCACGGTTGGGGAATCGCCACGATGTGAGGAACTGAATTAAAGGGTCGCAGGGTTAGGAAGGCTGAGAACCACTGCGTACTAAGTGCTATTTCAAGTATTTTTAAGTGCTCTACCACGCAGGAAGTCCATACTGCTGCTCCACCCAGTGTCAAGCAATTAGCGCAAGACAGAAAGAAGGCAAGTAACTTGTCTGCATCACACGGCTGGTACTAGCAGAGTCAGAACTTGGCTCTAAAGCCCAGCTCTTCCTTCCTCACAATGCAGATGCACCCCACATTTTCTGTGAATCAAAAGTAGATTTAAAGAGAGAGAGAGAGAGAGAGAGAGAGAGAGAGAGAGAGAAGGGGCTGGAGAGATGGTTCAGAGGTTAAGAGCACTGGCTGCTCTTCTAGAGGTCCTGAGTTCAATTCCCAGAAACCACATGGTGGCTCACAACCATCTGTAATGAGATCTGGTGCCCTCTTCTGGCCTGCAGGCATGCATGCAGACAGAACACTGTATACATAATAAATCAATCTTAACAAAAGGAAAGGAAGGAAGGGAGGGAGGGAGGGAGGGAGGGAAGGAGGGAGGGAGGGAGGGAGGGAGGGAGGGAGGGAGGGAGGGAGGGGATCAAGGCAGAGTTATGTCTCAGACGATTGAGTACAATGTAATGATACCAATGCTTAGCTCCCAGGGAAGGTGCCCCCAACACCCGAATGACTAGCCAGTACCCACCAGCTGGCTTGACTTCACACCGGAATGAGTGACCTTCAGGATCCAGTTCCACCCCACTGACAGCAGTTAGAACCACCCCCCCCCACTTTCTCCAGGAATGCTGGGAGCTAAGTACTACCTTCCTGTCACCTCTGACCCCTCCCCTCCCCTCCCTCCCAGCTGCGGGTGAGCAAACACTGAAGTCCCGGTGACTCTGAGACTGCTCCAGGCTCCCTGACACCTCACGGGTGCTTGGCTTCTTCTCATTCATTCTGTGTTCTGTAGCCACTGGGGATCCGATTAAGGGCACGGCTCTTGCTCCTGCAGTCTGAACCAGATACAGGCTTCCCCACACCTCCGCCATGGCCCCCCAGACTTTGGAACACCCAGCTGGCCAGGGCTATTATTCCCCGGGGGCTCCTTCTAGAGTTCTGTCCTGAAGGGAGAGGGGTTTTGAGTGCACAGATCTTTGTGTCCAGCTGAGGCTGGTGTGGCTCGAGGGCGCCACCGTGTGGAAGCCAGGGGCACAGCGCTAAACTACTCCATCCCCAAAGGTGCTGGAGGCAGGTGACTTGACCGCCAGGGAGCCGTGGGGGACCTGAACCAGCAGGCTGGAGAGGAAGGGGGCCTGTCACCACGTCTCCCTCTCTCCTCTCTGTTCCTCTCCTGGCCCCAGGGAAGGCAGGAGGCCACAGCCACCTCTGCCTCCTGGCTCTCCCCCTTCCCGGTGTCAGGCATGCAGGGCTGGCAACTCACAGTTGGCAAGACGCTGGAACTCTTCCTCCCTTTAGGAGAACTAGGTGGAATTGGGTCGGTGAGCTCTCCATCGCTCACGCAACACCAAGTCCCCACTGAGTGCAACAGCTGTGCCAGCCGGCAGCTGGGGGGGGGGCTCTCACCTCTGCAAGCTTCTCCCCGGAAGCCGTGCAGGCTGGCACACAAGCCAGCCCTCACCAGCCACTTCCAGGCCGGCCACCCTTGGAGGTGGCTACCCACCAGCACAGCCCTCCCGACTGGGGCGCTCTATGGAAAACTTGTGTGATTTGGTGTCAGAACCGGCCTGGGGAGTCTGGCTTTGACAGACTTGACACGGAGTTGAAAATAAAGGCTTTAGGCATTTTGCTTGTGTGTCTGTCCTCCTAGGAAAGCAGACCTTGACTTTGGTCTCCAGCCACCCCACGGCGCCTGGCACCGGGTATCTGTGACGAGAAGGAAGGAAATAAAAAAAACTACCTCCTGCTAGAACTGTTAGGAAATGAGATAAAGTGCGTGCATAATGGTAGCTGTCTGCTGTTCCGATGACATGCAGCCCACCATGCAACTAATCCTGGCACCTCCTTGCTCAAATAAATGCTCCTGAGTATCAGCGACTTGTCACCAGGGCAACACAGGGTGTGTGCAATGCAAGGGTGTTTGCCGCTGATGCTGTTCTTTGGTGCTGGACAAGCTGCCGGCCACTGAGCTACATCCCGGGACAACACAGCTACAAAGACCCCAAAGCCATTACATCGTGTGCCAAAATAATTACAAGTAAGAGGAGCAATAGGCACACACAGTTGCCACTAAAGAAGGCAGGGACCGCGGACAGTGTGGAATAGTAAGAAAAGCCAATACTTCTGTGGCACGCTGGTCCTGGGGACGGGAGGATGGATTTTAATATGCACGTAAAATATGACTGGAATAGAGCTGTTATGAGTCGTCTGCTCAGAGATGGGAAGGCTGATTCTATCTCTATGGCAGGGACACACTGTGAGCCCTCTGAGATTTTTAGGATTTAACCAGGCATGACGGTTGGTTAGTGTTGTCAGCTTGATAGAATCTAGAATGCCCAGGAGATGGACTTCAGGGCATGCTCGGGCCGGCTTATCTTGACCCCACCGAGATGGGGAGATAGGCCCCGTGGGTGGCACCATTGCCTGGGCAGGGCACCCTGGACTCCTAAGAAGCGGTGGGGTTAGCATTTGTGCATTCGTTGCTTTCTTCCAGCTATAGACGTAACCAGCTGCTTCGAGCAGATTTTATAAAGGAAAAAAACATTTAGCAGGGGTGGCTTACAGTTCAGGGGTTTAGTCCATTATCATCACGGCGGGACATTCCGTGCAGGCGGCCGTGGTGCTCGAGAAGGAGCTGAGAGTTCTACAACTCTGGTCCACAGGCAGCAGGAAGCCAGCTGAGACACTGGGCGTCGCCCACCTCCACAATGACACACGCCCTCCGCATGAACTTCAGGGAGGCCGCACTCCCAGTAGTGTCCCCTCCAGTGAGCTTATGGGGGCCAACTGCACCCAAACTCCCGAGTGGGCTAATGGCCGTCCCTGGGAGGAGGGGGCAGGCCACGAGACTATTCATTCCCAGGCCACTTCTCAGCAGAGGTGTCTGGGCTGCTACCCCCTCTGGTCAAGGCCACCCTCTCAGTACCAATCTCCTCCTCTGAAATAAATGCTCCTTCAGTTAGCTTCTTTAGCTGGGCAAGAGGCAAGAGAAGCATCCCTACTCTGCGCTGTTTCCTACCAAAGCCCCAAGCACTGTACACCTCCTGTGGTTTCCTGCCTACAACTCCCATAACCCCAATGTGGCTTCCTGCCTACAATTCCCATAACCCCAAGCATTGTACACCTCCTGTGGTTTCCTGCCTACAACTCCCATAACTCCAAGCACTGTACACCTCCTATGGTTTCTAGCCTACAAATCCCATAACCCCTGTACACCTCCTATGATTTCCTGCCTACAATTCCCATAACCCCAAGCACTGTACACCTTCTGTGGTTTCCTGCCTCCTAGAATTACCCTAATTTGAATTATCATTTGCTTCCTGATAGGCTCAACTAAAACATTTCTGAAGTATAAACCTTGATTGTTTCCAATCTTTTTTTTCTTCCAGGAACTGATTTTAATAAATAAAATGACGATCATTTTCGTTGCAAATCAAGAAACTTTATCTACCTTCTGCAAATTTTAACTTGACCTATGTTCTGCAAAAAGCATTTATCATCTTGATAGCGAAAGGATGCTCAAATAAGAAAACAGCTGGCCTCCAGAGGTGTTTTGGAGTCTTTCCTCACTGTTACCCTCAGATAAAGGTGAGCCTCTCCTTTCAGTTTCAGATAGGAAGCCAGAGAGTAAGGGGCAGCCCCGGTGGACCCCATTCCTAACCCTGTGTTCAGACAGTGAGAACACACAGAGCAGAAGACTCCAGAACTCCGTGGCCATGAGGCCCGGGTACGAGCCCACCACTCTCTGATTATAATGACTACACAGAGGAAACCATACACTAAACTTTGGAACTTGAATTTGCTACATCCAAAGGAAACTCCATGTCCTCGGATTCCACAGGGCAGAGGGGCAAATGGCTATTTGTGGTGCCTATTAGCATACAAGTACATGCTGGCCCCCAGGCCCCCGGCAACACAAGTTCTTATTACACATCTCAAAAGCCCATCCCAGCCCTCACCTCCTCTCCTGCCCTAAGCTTCCCCTGTCACAGGCTTCCCTTCTCCTGGTAACCCTGCCATTTCAGCCACGCCCCTCCCTTCCTCTCCCTCCTTGCTCCACTCGCTCCCCCCCCCCCATTCCTCTCCCCTCTCTCTGCTCCTGCTTCTATCCTGGCCAGGTCCAGCCTGCTGGCCGTGTTCTGTCTACACCTAAAAACCTCCCCTTTAGTCATGTCTTCAGTTTAGACGGAATTCTGCAGCCAATTCTGTGTCTTAAGTTCTAGACTTAGGGTTTCCATAGTGTCAAAATCTTCTGCTAACTTTTGTTTAATCTGTGTCAGGAATCCACAAAGACGGGAGCTCGGGAGTTTGGGAAGGGGGGAATCCTAGTGGCAGGGAGGGGAGAAGGCACAGAGAAACTATGGTCGGTGCGCTGGATATTTTTATGCAAAGTTGACACAAACTGAAATCATCCGAGAGGAGGGAATCTAAATCAAGAAAACGTATCTGTAAGATCAGGCTGTAGGCCAGCCTATACGGTGTTTTAATTAGTGACCAACGGAGGAGGGTCCAGTCCATTGTGGGTGGTGCCATCCCTGGGCTGGTGGTCCTGGGTTCTATAAGAAAGCGAGCTGAGCAAGCCATGGGGAGCAAGCCAGTAAGCAGTTCCCATCCATGGCCTCTGCATCAGCTCCTGCCTCCAGGCTCCTGCTCTGTCTGAGTTCCCATCCTGACTTCCTTAGATGATTGTATGAGGTATTTGATTACACCATGTGAAGTTGTGTCACTATGATCGGTTTAATACAAAGCTGAATGGCCAATAGCTAGGCGGGACTTCCAGGCAGAGAAAGAGACAGAGAGAACTCTAGGAAGTTGGTGGAGTTGCCAGCCGGATGCAGAGAAAGCGGGGACATGCAGGAGAGGTAAAAGCCACGAGCCACATGACAGCACTAAGATAGCTAGAAATGGATTAATTTGACTTATAAGAACTAACTAGGAACAAGCCTAAGCTAAAGCCAAACTCTCATAGTGAATAATAAGTCTCTCTGTCATAATTTGGGAGCTGGCGGCCCACAAAAGCCTGCTGCAGGTGATGAACAGCGATGTGAAGGCGTAAACCAGATAAACCCTTTCCTCCCCAACTTGCTTTTGGTCGTGGTGTTTTATAACAGCCACAGAGACCCCAGTTAAGACAGCGGAGAGTGGATTTGCCAGACAACCGCAGGCAATCATGAGTTCACGGAGAATCAATCTGGCTCGCCCTGTAATGTGACTTTTTAGGTGACTTATTTATTGTGTAAGTGTGGGAGTGGGGGTGCACATGGCAGGACAGTAGTGGAGGTCAGAGGCCAACGCCAGGGAGTCAGCCCTCTCCCTCCACCTTTGCGTAGGTCCCAAGGATCTAATTCAGTCGCCAGGCTCGCTTGGCAAGCATCCCGTCTACTCTGCTAGCTCACCAGCCCCGTTGTACGGGATTTCTCTTTGTAGCATTTGACTGTCAGTGTACAATACAGAAACACAGGATTGTTCCACTGGGATAGTGTTAGGGGACTTGTTGGATCTTTCTGCACTTAATAAAGCATAGAGGAACAGAGTTCAGGGTATTGATAATTATGCTACTGTTATTAGTGTGACAGACACAGTGGTTCTCAGCCTTCCCAATGCTGTGGCCTCGTGTTTTGCTGACCCCCAACCATAAAACTATTTTTGTTGGTACTTCCTAACTGCGACGATCTTGCTACTGTTGCGAATTGTAATGTAACTGTTTCTGGAGAGGTTTACCAAGAGGGTCCCAAGCCACAGGTTGAGAACCACTGGATAGAGACCCAGCTAGGAGAAAAGAGATGAGAGAAACAGAGGGCAAGAGAGAGGACCGAGGGTCATGATTAGTGTAAGAGCTGTGGTGGCTGAATCACTGAACAGACCGGATAATATGCACTAACCTGCACACACAATTAGAAACTCAACACTCCCCTTGGTTGGGATTGAGGTAGTCTGCAACAATAAAAAAAAGAAAACTTTTATCCATAAAAAACTGCACAAAATGATATAATGATACAATTTATTGCAGCAAATATTACAAAACTGTAATGAGGTTTTTTTTTTTTGGTAGAAAAAAAAAAAGCCCTGAATCTCTACATGCAGGGTCAGTTTGATTGACCACAATGTATTTCAACAAAATATATTTAGAAACACCATGTCTAATGAAGCTTTTTACATACATGGTAGATGCTAAGTAATTTTGTTAAGTGACCAGACACTTGGAAAACAAAGTTGTAAAATAGTTAAATACGTGTTTAAAGTATTGTGAACTTAACTTCTCTTGACAAAAAAAGAAAAAAATGCCATCTGTGAGCTTCCCTTTTTCCATGTTCTCTTTAGCAGAGCTAAGTCACAAACTTGAAGGACTACATACATCTTTTTCCCCCAGGCCTTCAGGAACATCAGATTCTCCTTCAGGCCCAGAGCGGTTTAAGACGGGGCAGATGGTTTACAGAAAGGCAATGAGAAATACAGACTATCTCACTTCTGAGTTGTTCACCCCAGGTTCTGCCTGAGCCGGCTGCCGACTCTCCCGATTAGTTCAAAACGTGATACTCGACTTTAGAGCTAACGAGGCCTCAATGCAGCCACCAACAGTTTCTTTATCGATGAAGCGGCATTGGGCTCTCAGCTGAGCTGTGAAAAGTAAACCTGGAGAGTCTAGGAGATGCATGATTCTGAATATTAGGTTACTTTTGAACATGCACGTTTCTCCATGAGCAAAAGATAAAGAGGCATCCGGGCATGGTGGCACCCACCTCTACAGCACCAGTATTTGGGGGCCGGAGCAGAAGGCTCAAGAGGGCACCCCAGGCTAGACTGAATGATGAGATGCGAACTGCAAGAAGGGAAATGAAATACAGTGAAGTAGTAAGAGAAGTATGATCTGGATATTTTAAAATGAGACAACTGTAGCATGTTCAAATAATGGCATGGCTGGGAGTGGTTTACATCATAAAAATAACTGCTTACTACTGAAATTCAGTCCCACATAAAGTGCTGGGATAAATTCATCCAAAGTTCCTCCACACCATGATCCTACATGCTGAAACACGTATTTAAACTACTGTTACAACCAAGTTGTTTGTTATCTTAAAAGAGAAAAGCACAGTTCTACAATAAACTGAATTTCTTTGAAACACGTGCTATAAAGAGAGAGACAGACAGACAGACAGACAGAGACAGACAGACAGAAAAGCCATAAACTTAAATTTTCTTTACCTGTGAGATACTAAAGACACCTGGTAACTTCCTAATTCTTCCATATCTAAGAACAAAATACTGGACATCAATACATGTGCAACTTGGGGAATTGAAAGACTATGGAATACTGAATGTAGTATAGTAACAGTGTATTGAAAACTCAGTCTTTCAGTGTTAAGACTTCTTCCAAATGCAGTTTGCTTATTGGCATCACGCAGAAGCACCCGTCACTACTCACAAGGGAGATCTGGATTTAAACTTTGAGAATCTGCACTGGTCAAACTGTTTTCTTTCATCGGAGAGGATTCATGTTTAGACTTTTTTTGTATGACAGTAAATAAATACCTTGAAACACACTGCTTGGATAACCCAGGCTCTTTGATATTTTGACACTGTAAAGCATCATAAACATGAATGCTGTGGGAGTATGTGATACTTTAATAAAGGAACAGGCGAAATAAACCAGTGGATGAAACTTAAACAGTATGAGGACAGTGTCTGGAATCTTGGCTGAGTTTTTCAGCTTCTCTGACCCCTCACCCCTCTCTCTGTGTTTTGGTAACAGCTGTTCTGTCATGCTTGGAAGGGTGCTGGGTGACATGACGGGGGGGGGGGGAACATTTCATTTCTGACAGCATCTCTAACGATGGGATTGCCGCCTGCCTCTCTTGCATTCCTCTAGAATTCCTAGTTTTGAACACTCAGATAGCTGTAGAACAAATGGAATAAAAAGTTATACACAGACAGGAATCTCTGAATTTCGGCTTCCAGACTTTTATTTGTACTTCGTGTGTGGCGTTTGAGTGTGCATGTATGAGTGTGTGCTGCTATGGTTTCCATGTGGGGGCTAGGGATCTGGACTCGGCCCTCACTGAGTGGGAACCAGGGTTTGGCGGGGCTCAGGCTTCCTCTCGATGCTCTCTGAAAACGAGGAGGTGCACGCCGCCCAGGTGCCCTGGCTCCTAGACTTTTCCCCGTCTTTCCTACAGACTTCCATCTCCCTCATCGTCTACTCTGCAGCACACGCAGCTTCCCTAAAAGAACATTCCTTTGTAACATTGTAAAGAGATTTTAAAAAGTATAAAGACACTCATGAAGTCAACCTTACATAGCTTTCTCAGATTGGCATAAATCTGAAACGGCTCAATACTCCCTGCTGCTTCCCTCTTCAGCCTGTATAAGTGACCAGGGCCCTCCCTGGCTGTGCGAGTGTCCCCAGGCTCTTTGAGTACCTGTGGGCAGCCAGGTGAGCACCTCCCCAGCTCTGTGCTGAGGAAGTGCGCTCTCAGAAGGGAAGGAGTGTGCAGCATTTCCCAAACCCGCTGACCACCAAATCTCTTCTTCTATCACAAACACTCTGGACAGCCTACAAGGCTTTGGGAACTGCACATCTGTCCTGGTTCTGAACATTCCAGGGCTGCACCTGGCAACGGTTATCTTTTTAATTCCTGAAGAAGAATCCCTTTGCTTACAAAGGTCCACAGCCGTGGTAACTTCTGGGCTCTACTATTCCACCCTAAGCAATTACAAGCTACATTCTTATTGCAGATTGAGAAATCCAAAGAGGTTGATGAGAATCGTGACCTCTCTAAGGGTTTCATATTCTTATATTCTTCCTGCAAGCATTAAAAACACAAAAATCTAATGAATTCCAAATCTCCATCTAACCTAGAATCACAATTAATTTGGAGAGGAGTATACTGCATCACAATGCCACTGCAATTAATCTTATCATTAATATTCCTTAGTAGTCAAGGTACTGGAGGTAAAACTCACTTCTGTGTACTTACCCTTCTGGGACCTCCGATTATAGAAATTTTACAGATAAGTGCCCTGAAGTTTACAGTGATTAACTGATCTGCCATTGGTCACACAAAGAAGTAAAGGGCATTTAGGTCACATTCTCATTGTATAAATAAACTGAAGTGCATTTAGATAATTCAGTTGTTTAGAATTTAGTTTTAGACTTCTTTCTATTCAACCTCTCATGCCCTTAAATGAGATACTCAAAGTATCAAAAGGACAGAAAAATAAATTGCTATTTACCAACAACAGGTTTCTATGTGGTTTTGTTTGTTAGTTTCCTTTTGCTGTTGCTATTTTGGTTTTGAGACAGATCTCTATATGTAGCCCTGACAGTCTTCAAACTCCACCTGCCTTGGCTTCCCTTGAGTGCTGGGACTAAAGGCGTGTGCCAACATACCCGGCTTCTATGGTATTTTTCTAAATGAGGGCTCTAAAAATCTGCATCCAAGGTGAAGACATTATCTGTGGTTTCCGCCATGACTGCAAAACGCTGATACTCAGAAACTCGTTTCTCAAAGAAATTTGTTTTCCCTTCTAATGAAATGTTTTCCATAAAATCAAAGGGATTTTCTGCATGAAAAACCTGGAAGGAAAGGAAATGTCATTAGATATTCTGAAGAATCCAAGTGACAAACACCAGAGGGCAGGACTCCCACTGCCCAGACACCTGCAGACCCACCCTGATCCTCTACAGTACTGAGGGTTTCCAACGGCTGCTACCAATTCCATTTTAAGTTTCAAACGATTCAGCAAAACCACTTTTTTTTTCAGAACAAGACTCTGTCCTACACATTTTATTTACTTGCCCATCAGAGATAGACCACATAGCCCAGGCTGGCCACAACCTTGCAATCCTTCTGCCTTAGAAATGTTACAATTACAGACAACATCACGCATCCAACTTTACCAGTGGTGTTTTAAAGTAGACTGGTGTATTACAAACGATGTCAGTAAAATGAACTTTAGAGACCTTGCTTGCCTACGGCACTATTGGCTGTGTGGTGGTTTTCATGAGGGTGGATCCAGAGGCTCCTGTATCTGAGTGTCTGTTTCTGTGCTGGTGAGCCACCTAGGAAGGATGGGAGGTGTGGCCCTGTTGGAGGAGGGGTGTGTTCAGGGTTTCAGAGGCTCACACCAGTTGCTCTAGGATGTAAGCTCTCAGCTCCTGCTCTAGTGCCTGCCTGTCTGTCTGTCTTCCATGATGGCCCTGGCGCACCCTCTGAAACTATAAGCCAGCCCCCAATTAAGTGCTTCCTTTCATAGGAGGCCTTGGGCACGGTGTCTCCTCACAGCAATAGAGCAGCAACCAAGATAGGCAGTGACATGTTTTAAAACACTTTGTTTACCTTTGAGAATCCAAGTTCTACAAGCAGTCTGTCAGCTACAAACTCAATATACTGTTTCATCAAAACACAGTTCATTCCAATGAGGCCAACTGGCAAGGCTTCTGTTAAAAACTCCTGGAATGCAAACAAAATCAGAATAAGGTACAAAAACATAACAGTAAGTAAGTATACTTTCCCAAATATGGAGTATTGTGGTTCGAATTTGAACTGTCCCCTACAGGCTCGTGTATTTGAACATTTGGTCCCTGCGTGGTACCACTGTTCAGAAAGGTCATGGAACCTTCTAGAGCTGAGACCTGATGGGCAGAGATAGGTCCCCAGGCGTGAGGTTTGAGGAACTTCCTCCCATCCAACTCTGCTTTCTGGTCTGCCAAATGTGGAACAAGCTGTGCTTTAAGCTCCTGATAGAACCTTCCTGGCTGTGAGAGACTGTGCCTTCTGAGCCGTGGACAGTTTCCCACAGAGAAGATGATAAACACAGAGGAATTTAGTTTTCTTCATGTCCTAGACACTGATTTTGCTCAAGGCAAGTATGCCAGGAAAAATTTAACATGGCAAACAATGGTCATCTGTTTACAGATGTTCAGGGTATTATTAATTGTAAGGTTTCACTTCCCAAGGGGCCAAAGTCAGATAAAAAATAGCAGATTACTGGATCTTTTAGAGTAATGTGCACATAACCTGATTCCCACATTTCCTCAACCGAGAAATGGGGATGCTTTGTCCTGAAGGATCCAGAGAAAACTTCTTCAAAGCAGGACCACAAAAGGAAGCCAAGAAGAAGACATCGGCTACAGACAGTGTGAGAATAGACATGGATTTGGAAGCTGGGAGATATATTGAAATCCAATTGTACTGAAAGGCAGTGGTAGAGTGTTGACAGAGAGAAAATAAAGCATGTGAACCATGAAATTCATCCTCAAGACGGCAAAAGATGCCAAAAGACATGCACCTTCCCCCTCGCAGAGCGAAAAGATGCTGTAACCTACACACTGCTCAAAAACAAGCTAGGAAAAGTTCATCTTTGAGTAAGCTCCTTAGAGTGATAAGAATACATTTTAATAGACTATCAGGCTGCTTCTATTCATAAGCCTTTACACGCATGCCATAGATTAAGTTTTACTGATTCATTTTGTGAATTTTGGTTTCTGCTTCAGCTGGGCAGCCTGTTAAGTCATTGAAACGATAAAACAAAAATTAACATTCTCCTCTAGTACTTAAAAATATAAATCTAAGAAGCTACAATGATTAAAATGTTTATTATGGAATCACGTTTAAAAGATAAATTAAGTATAACTTAACTAATTTAAATTATATACAGCTACATGATTATATGAATATATAATTTAAATTCACTAATTTAAAACAAAAAGAAAGCCCTGAAATAAACCAGGTATACAGAAAACCCTGATATATAATAAAGACTGACTTTTAATCAAATTATAAACTGAGGTAATAATTTCAATGCATTATGTGTCAGCACTGCTGTATTTGAATGAGAGCAGCCCCCATAGGCTCACATATGTTTATATTTGGTCCCCAGCTGGTGGAACTGTTTGTGAAGGACTAGGAGGTGTGGCCTTGTAGAGTAGGCGTGTCACTGGGGGTGAGCTTTGAGGTTTCAAGAGCCCACACCATTCCCAGTTAGCTCCCTCTGCCTCCTGCTTCAGATAAGAACACAGGCTTAGCTACTGCTCCAGCACCACGCCTGCCTGCGGCCGTGTGCCCCGTGATGATGGCCATGGACTCTGCAACCTTCAGCCCCAAATTAAACATTTCCCTTTTGTAAACTGGCATTTTGTCCAGCAATTTAAAGGTAAGTAAGGTAACTGTCAAACCAGATGACGTGAATTTGTTGGCACTGACATGCAAATTGCAACTTCATTTGTCAAATGTCTCTGGGCACGGTGACACAGCGCCCAGAGGGCCGGGTGGAAGGACTGCATTAGCCCGGGAGTCCCAGGCTAGTGTACACGGGACCATAAGGCGCTATTTCCAAACGTCTTTTAGAAACAAGCTACGGGGACTGGAGAGGCTGTTCAGGGTTAACAGCGCTGGCTGCTCTCGTGGAGAGCCTGGGTTCCCTTCCCAGCGCCCACACGGTACCTCACAACCCTATGCAACTCCACTTCCGGGAGACCTGTTGTCCTCTGGACTCTGTGGCAGCAGGCAGGCATAGAGGCACAGATATGCACGCAGGCTGCACGTCCATGCACGGGAAACCAACAATACAAAACAGACTGTACTCACACGCATGGTCGTGGGATGAGCTGACGGCATCAAAGCCCCGCACTCACCTGCTCGATCTTAACGGCGTCAGTAATGATCTCCCTGACCCTTTCTTCCGAGGGCTTGTTGACCAAGTACTGAAAGATCAGGCAAGCAAAGTCACAGTGAAGTCCCTAGAACAGAGGACAAAGCGCTATTGTCAAAGAACTTCAATTAGCTAACTTGCACACAGTGTGTTAACGTGCTGCACGAAGTGGGAACGGGGAATTTCCTGGGGACGAAAGGGTTAACAGAGCCAGGAACCTCTCTCCTCCAAACTGCATTGAGTGCCAAGTCCATAACTTACAGTAGGAACCTCTAACACTAGTCCATCTTAGTTTACTAGCATTTTATATTGTTGACATCTTATAATACCAAACCAGAAAACCTCGTAGCAAAAGCCATTTTGGAAAGGAAAACAGTGTAGGGACAGAAACGTGAAAACTGATGAATTTTTAAATGTTAAAAGTGTGAAGAATGAGGAGGCCTCAGAAATCTCTGGGGCCTCCGGTAGTAGACCAGTGTTTACCATGGCTTACAAATGAACTCTGGGAGCCCATTCCACATGGAGGGAGGCTCTCTCAGCCTGGACACATGGAGAAGGGCCTAGGCCCTGCCCTGAATGAAATGACAGACTCTGGAGATCCCCACAAGGAGGGCCTCACCCTCCCTGGGGAATGGTGTGGGGATTGGGTGGGGGGCTAAGGGGGGGCTGGTAGAGGGACAAGGGAGGAGGGGTGGGAGAGGGAGCTGGGATTGACCTGTGAAGCATGCATGTTTCTAATTTAAATAAAAACATATACTGAGGGGGGAAAAAAGCGTGAAGAATGATTGAAAACCAGTCATTAGCTGTGGTAACAAATCTTGGTTGCCAATTTGAGGGGACTGAGAACCACCATAGAAACAAACCTCTGAGATGTCTGTGGTTTTCCTATACTAGGCAGACAGAGGTGGGAAGACCCAACCCCTAAATGCAGGTGCTACCATTCCACAGGCTGGGGGCCTGGACTGAATAAAAGCAGAAAGGGAGTTGAGCTCCAGCGTTCTTTATCACTCTCTGCTCCCTAGCCGGGATGCAGGTGAGCGGCTGTGCCTCCCCTGTTATGACGGACTGGACGGCATCCTCTTGACCTGTGTACCAAACAAGCCCGCCCGCCCTTCCTAAGCTGCCTCTCGTCAGGGATTTTGTCACAGCCACAGGAAAAGTAGCCAGTGCACTAGCATCTAAGGAGCAAATGGAACTCATTCTGAGAGACTCCAGAAAGACAGTGTTCAGAGACAGGAGCAGTTGGGAGAAAAGTGAACCCGGCGCAGTGCAATGGGAAAGCGGGGTGCACACCACCTGAAGCCACAGCGAACAACCCGACCACAGCAAGAGAAAACGGACGTGGGAAACAGCCTTGGGCACAAAGGCATCCCGCAGACACGGTGAACACTAGAGAACCGTAAGCAGCTGCAGAACAGATCCATGAGAGGGGCCCTGCACTCGGGACTCCACGTCAGAGCAGGGTGATAGCACCCTGAAAATCTAAAAGCACAGAAGGGAGCTGTCACAAATTCAAAACAGACAAAGACAACAAGGCCACATCCAGGAAGGTGATGCATTTCCCAGCAGCATTAACTTTTAGAATATGATGCCACAAAGAAAGAAATAACCTTGCAAGTGACCGCGGAAGGAATAGGAATGCTCACAATAAAAGGGTACGACTCCGAATTACTTAGGTTTTGCTAAGTAAAACAACAAAGGACAAACCATTCTGATAAGAACCTCACATCATTGTGTTTCAAGGATTATCTACCTAATTATTCTCTGATACAACTGTCCAGATACGGGTGGTGGTGGTGGTGGCGGCGGCGCATGCCTTTAATCCCAGCACTCAGGAGGCAGAGGTGGACAGATCTCTGCGAGTTTGAGGCCAGCCTGGTCTACAGAGTGAGTTCCAGGACAGCCTCCAAAATAATACAGAGAAACCCTGTCTAGAAAAGCCAGGAAAAAAAAACCTATCTGGATAAGCAAACAAAACCCATACCCTCTGGAACGCTAATCTTTGGGATTTTATTTTCTCCCCACAGAGCTGACTGAGGAGAATGCATGGATTAGCGAGCAATGGCAGAATGAGAGATGTTAAATGCTGATTAGAACTGGCAGCTAGCTGACTGCTGCAGAGACCAGCAAATCAAAGATAAGCATAATTGTCAGATCAATTAATGAATAAAATTAACTTCCAATTTAAAGCAATTCCAATCAAAATCCGAAGACTTTTTAATACAAAATTACTCTGGAAGGATAATTGGGAATAGCCTTATAAGGACATCTTAAAAATGAACATTCTAAGATGTGTTTTTACCAATTATTAAAACATACCAGTGGCCACTGAAGTACAGGCTTGTAATCTGAGACACCAGAGACGTTGAGGCAGGAGAATCAGAAGACCAAGGCCTGCCAGGGAGGGCTACAGAACATGTTCAGCGTCAACCCAGGCAACTTCATAAGACCATATCTCAAAACAAAAGGAAGAGGATGGGAAACAGTTAGAGCTCTTGCTTAGCACGCTCGAGGTCCCGGGGTTTACTATTCCTCGGCACAGGACAGGAATGGTGTGGTGCTCACAGCTGTGACTCTAGCAGTCAGGGTAGAGGTAAGGGGATCAGGGAAGTCAAGGTTATCCTCTGAGAGACACGACACCCCTGTCATCAAGGGCTGGCAAGATGGCTCAGAGGGTGAAGGCTCTGTTGCCCAAACAGTTCAATCCCTGGAACCAACATGGTAGGAGTGACCCAACTCCTACACGGTATCTTCTGACTTCTACATGTGTGCCATGGGGGTGCCACCCAGGCAGGCAGGCACGCACACGCACGCGTGTGCACACACACACACACACACACACACAAGCAATACATTCTTTCAAATAAAGGACAATTTGAGAAAATGTTTACAATAAATTGAAATTGCATGTTATAGTCATCATATATATATATATATACATATATATATATATATAGTCAGTAAAAAATGTTAAAAGAGGTCAATTAAACCAAGCATAGTGGTGTACTCTTTTAATCCCAGCACTCAGGAGGCAGAGTTTTCAAGACCAGCCTGGTCTAAGAGTGAGTTCCAGGACAGCCAGGGCTACACAGAGAAACCCTGTCTCAGAAACAATAATAATAAAAGAGGCTAATCAATTACTGTGTGTTAGGAATACACCAATAATCTTTAAGGATTATAGAATACCATAAAATGGCCTTACATATTAACAGTACTTAAGCAAGAAAAATATAAACATCACAACTGGAATAAAGCTAAATGTAGTTTCAGTGAGGAGGCCCGCAATCTCTGGGGTCTTGGGTAGTAGATCAGTGTTTACCATGGCTTACGAATGAACTCTGGGAGCCCATTCCACATGGAAGGATGCTCTCTCAGCCTAGACACATGGGGAAGGTCCTAGGCCCTGCCCTGGATGAAATGACAGACTCTGGAGATCCCCACAAGGAGGGCCTCACCCTCCATGGGGAATGGTGTGGGGATTGGGTGGGAGGTTGGGGGGAGTTGGTGGAGGGACAAGGGAGGAGGGGTGGGAGAGGGAGCTGAGATTGACATGTGAAGCAAGAATGATTCTAATTTAAATAAAAACATATATATATATAAATTTTTAAAAAACTGGAATAAAGGCAAAGGACAAGAGGCAGCTACAGAAAATGTACGAATAACTAACATAATTATGAGAAAGAGCTGAGCACTGGCAATAAACAAGTTAAAATAAATGCAATAAGGAAGTGTCAACTCATCTATCAGATTTGTCAAGCATTTAGCAAATTAATTTCAGCTTTGGTGAGGTTAAGGTGAGAAAATGTCCACGCACAGCTAAGTGGGGCTGGGAACTGCTGTAAAATCCCTGGAAAGAGACCTGGGAGTGAGCTAAAGGACCTGCTAAGTCTTCTTTGTGGTTGAACTTAAGAAAATTCAAAAGCTAGGAAGACAAAACTTACATGCCAAGTTTGACTTTATTAAAAAGGCAAAACAACCTGTTATGGTGGTGAATATTTTTAACCCCAGCACTCGGGAGGCAGAAGCAGGCAGATCTCTTGTGAGTTCAAGGCCAGCCTGATCTACAGAGAGAGTATCCGGTCAGCTAGGGTTACTCTATAAAACAGTGTCTCAAAAAGAAAAAAAGCTAAACAAAAATCAAGAAACCGGTCTCTTATTAGGATGAAATACATGATACATTCATTCACCAGAATGTCACAACCCTAACCAACCGTTTTAAAATAATGCTTACTATAAAAAAAGGGGGGTTCCCAATATTTGCCAGGTGGAAAAAGAAGGGTGTGGTGACTCCAAGGGTGCCTGTAACCCCAACACTCAAGAGGCGGAGGCAGGAAAATGTTCAATTCAAGGTCAGTCTGGCCTACATGGTGTTGGGTGATATTCGATCATACTGTGAGCCCCAAGTTTGCATTTGCATCAATTAAATAAAACTAACCTTGGGTCAGGAGGTTGAGTTAGCAACTAGGTGACAGGAAGAAATCACAGATCACCAGAGGGCATCTGGGAGAGACAGAGAGTCACAGGAAGTAGTGGGGTGGGCTTTGGGAAGGTGTGGCCTTTCCTGGCTTAGGGAAATAGAAGCAAGGGTTTTCGGGGAAGCCAGCAAGGAGGGAAGGCTAGTTAACTGCGACCCGGCCTCTCTGAGACAGCAGCTTTTCACCCCAGCCTTTGGATCTCCAGTCTTATTTATAAAGAGATTTAGTTAAAGCTACCGTTAGTGACAGTTGCCTAGAGAAGCAGGCTGGTAACTGCAGAGTTGCAATTTCTGGCTAAGGTAGCAGCAGATTAAGGCGCAGCCACTATGCCAAAGTTAAAACAACAACATGGTGAGATCCTGTCTCTAACAGACAAAAAATAAGATAAAAACTACAAATTATAAAAATATGATCTACACACGAGGGGGTACTGGAGAAAGAGAAACAGAGATTTAAAGGTAGAAAAGTCTATAAAGGAATGCAATAAGTAAATATTATTACCTCTGAGTTTGTTGACCCTTTTGCTAAATTATGGCATTTATTGTCTAAAGAAAGTTAAAGACATCAAACAGAAGAATATAATTATGTGAAGCATTTGTGCACTTAAAAATACTTTCACAGGGCTGGAGAGATGGCTCAGTGGTTAAGAGGCTGCTTGGAGGACCTGGGTTCAGTTCTCAGCACCCACATGGTAGCTTACGACTGTCTGTATCTCCAGTTCTAGGGGATCTGACACCATCACACCCATGCACATAAAATGAATTTAAATAAATTATAAAAAATAAAATATGTTATATGAAATATATACTAATAAAGTTTTTTTTAAAAAACTTTTCACAGGGCTGGTGAATTAGCACAGGAATTAGCTCTTTAAAGGGGACGGCTTTGGCTCCCAGCACCCACATGATGACTCACAACCATCAGTAACTCCAGTTCCAGAGGCTCCAACACGCTCTTCTGAACACTAAGGGCACCAGGCATGCACACGGTACACTACATACATGTAGGCGAAACATACACACACACACACACACACATACACACACACACTAAATCTTTAAGACACTTAAATACTTTTGACATGTACTGTTCCCTCACATTCTGACAACCCCTGCGAGAGTCTACAGCTGAGGAACGGAGGTTCAGGGAAGTGCCGGAGAGGGTGACACAGGAAGACAGAAGTTGAGGAGCCCCTGGTGTGGATGAACATGAACCGGATGGCTTTCGTGGACTAAACACTGCAATGAGCGGGGATGAGAGCAGTCTCCATGCTGAAAAGCTCAGAGCCTAACGCAGCGGGGAAACGCAAGCCTGCTGGAGCTACTAAGGGCAGGTGACTCATAAGAGAATCTCACCTAATGGGATGGGGATGTTGAGCTGCCTCTTTTGAAAAAGTGACCACATTGCAGGGAGAGAGACAAGACTTAGTTATGACTGGACGCGGCAGGGAAAGAAAGAAGCAACTTAAAGTGATTCCCGGAGGGCAGGGTGGTGACAGGGACACGAAATCGAGCAGCGTGCGCCTTTGGACGGTGATAATGAATCTTCATTTTTGAGGCCCATGTGGAGGCTACCAGAAAAAATTAAAAACACGCAGCATGCACGTGAACGTAAGTCTGGAACTCGGGAAAGAGCACATGGGACGTGGATAAAGCTTGAGAAGTCATTTAGATGGTGGCCAACTCCACGGGAACAAATATAGTCAGCCAGGGAGTCACCAATAAGGGAACCGGGGGGGGGGGGGTAAGAATCTAAGAGTCCGTTCATAGTTAAGGGTAAGCAGAGACCAGGGAGGAGTGGGAGGAAACCAAACTCTCACGGGCCCAAGGAAGAGTTTCTACTTCCTTCTTGTTGCCCCAATGCCCGTGTCACGATTTGCATTTTCCCCAGGGGAAAGAGAAAGAAATGACCAGAGACCAGAGTGGAAGAGCGCATACTTCCTTACCTCGTCCCTGCTGATGAGCTCGTTTGAGAAAGTGAGTCCTGGCATGAGGCCTCTCTTCTTCAGCCAGAATATAGCGGCAAACGACCCCGAGAAGAAGACGCCTTCTACGGCAGCGAAGGCTACCACTCTTTCCCCTACAAGACAGAACGGCTCCATTTCCTAACCAGATCCTGCAGCCATTTGCAAGTCCACGAACACACGGGGCTTTTATGATGTTTACACACACACACACACACACACACACACACACAGAGGAATGGATTCACACACACATAAAAACACGCATGCATGCGCACGCACACACATACACACACGCATGCATACCCTCTCTCTCACACACACACACACACACAGAGGAATGGATTCACACACACATAAAAACACGCATGCATGCGCACGCACACACATACACACACGCATGCATACCCTCTCTCTCACACACACACACACACACAGAGGAATGGATTCACACACACATAAAAACACGCATGCATGCGCACGCACACACATACACACACGCATGCATACCCTCTCTCTCTCTCTCTCACACACACACACACACACACACACACACACACACACACAGGAATGGATTCCCACACACCAGTCAAACAAGTAAAAGAGGTGGTTTGCCTGTAAAGAGCATGTGCCTCCAAGTACAGACACATGTGTGTGTGAGTTCATTACATACATGTACACACATGTGTATACTAGCATGGGAAGTACAAGATAAACTTTATGACAATCATCTTCCTCTAACGGGAGGAGTAGCTGCTAAAGTCTGTATTTTTTGTTAGCAGCCTATTGTTGCTAAGAGATTAGCTGCAAACATTTCAGAAACATTGCTGTCCCTGCAGAATAATTTTAAAAATCAGCTGAAGGCAATGAATTCACCTATAGGCTAAAATGTTCTACTAAAGATAGAAGAGCTAACTTAAAAGTCTATTTGCTGTTAGGTAAGGACTCTGCAGAAACTCATCCCTAAGTATCTCCAGTGACATCACAGTTGTGGCACCGTCTCTAGGATATTTTGGATTATAGCACACACACAGAAATAAAAAAATAAAAGTTTAAGTCCATCCTACAGACATGTCCAATTCTTATGCTGAAATCCAGAATTTCTAACTTTCGGAACAAATACTTAAATCTCAAAAGGCAAGACGACTGAAGTGTTTCTGGCTGTCTCTAACGGAGTCCGTCTGCCCTGTTCATTTCTTGCTTCTCTTACACCAAACAGACCAGCAACAGGAAACAGACGGGAATCCAACATGATAAAAACTTGTAGTTTATAGATGCCACTTGAAAAGCTGCTTTGAAAAAATGACCATAAATAAGTGCTGAGGATTGTCAAAGGAGTTATAGAAATCTTCCAAGTGAATATAATAAATATCACAAAAATAACCCCTGCTTCATCTCATCCTTAACTGAATGTTAGTTTACGACACTTTTACCTGGCAACCAATTATTCAACAGACAGCAATAACTGACATTTGTAATTATTAAGGCAAGGCCACATGGACAATTATCTGTAAGAGAACTGGATGAAAGTTAAACATAAGAGGAGAGCTGTTTTAACCATTCTGTGTACCTCTGTGAACGCTGAAAAATGAAAAGCATAAGAAATGGCTACAGAAGACTACTCTTGGAGAGAATTAGAAGATTTGAAGAAGGGGCTGGGAAAAACAGCGTGAGGACCAGAGTTTAAATGCCCCACAGCCATGTAAAAAGCCAGGAGTGCCACACACACATGCAATCCCAGGACTAGGGAAAGGGATACAAGATGGTCCCTCGGGAGATTTGCCCAGTGAGTGAGCTGCAGGTTCAGTGGGAGGCCGTGCCTTCAATGGCATGGATACTGGTAACATGTCCAGGATCCTACAAGCAAAGTCTCCCTAATGAAACTCATCAAGTCTCTCTGTCTCTCACACACACATCTCTCTCTCTCTCTCTCTCTCTCTCTCTCTCTCTCTCTCTCTCTCTCTCTCTCACACACACACACACACACACACACACACACACACACGCAGACATAAAAAGCAGAAGGGAGGCTAACTGAGGAAAAGAAGGGGATTAGCCGCAATGGGGGTGGGGACAAGAGAGGTTAACGTGTGAATATGGTCAGGTACGTGTGAATATGGTCAGGTACCGTGTGTGTGTGTGTGTGTGTGTGTGTGTGTGTGTGTGTGTGTGTAGACGTCATAATGAAACCCATTATTATGCACAATGAACACATGCTAATTAAAAATTAGGAGTTGCTCAGGAGGCCCCATGCTAACAGCTGAGACCCTCCTGGCAGTTGACAGCTGCTGGGGGAGAGGCAATTGCTCTTCCTGGGGTGTCTGGCTGTCCATGCTCTGTGGAGGCTCCCCACACATGCTCTGTGGACAGCACTAGCTGGGCTTGGTGGAAATAAAGAAATAAGACGACATGAAGGTGGGAAGGGACCATGTTGGAAGAGGGTCCTAGAGGGGTGAAAGGGAGATTTAGGGGGCTATAGGATCAAGGTATTTTGTATATATGTATGAAGCTGTCAAGGATAAATAAGGCTGGCGTTGGTGGCGCACACTTTTAATCCCAGCACTCGGGAGGCAGAGGCAGGTGGATCTCTGTGAGTTCAAGGCCAGCCTGGCCTACAGAGCTAGCTCCAGGACAGGCTACAAAACAATACAGAGAAACCCTGTCTCAAAAAAACAAAAAAACAAACAACCCCCCAAAAAATATAAATGAAAATATTCATTACTAAAAATGCATTAAGGGGCTGGAAAATTGAGTCAGACGTGAAGGTTGCTTACTGCTCTTGCAGAGGACCCAGGTTCAGTTCCCAGCAGCCTCTCTTGGTACCTATACACACACGGTGCACATAAACTCACGTAGGCATACACACATACACAAAATTCTTAAAGGAGTAAATGTTTTAAAAAACAAGATGGAGAGCAATACCAAAGGTGTAACATCGACCTCTGGCTTTCATACTCACACATGTGGATGTACACATGCATAGGTGTGTGCACAGACACATATACAATGCATATACCGTACACACACACACACACACGCACGCACACACATGTGCACAAAAGAATTGAAAAAAGAAGGAGAGCAGGGACGGAGGAGAAATCATTCAGGAGACACACCAGCTTCTGGGCCCCAGGCACATGCACACACGTGCCTGCACGCGTACAAGCACATACACACCCACACATGAACACACACTCATGCAAAGACTGTAAGATGCATTTCATAAGCTTTTGTGAAGTAAGAAGACAAGCAGGACATTTATTCTAAAGCCTGTAACCAAGGCAAACGCCTCGCAGTTGGTGCAATTGGTTTAGAGGGGGAAACTAGGGCAATTTTAAGAAAAGCTGAGTCCACAGTGCAGTGCATGAAGGCATACAAGTTAACGCCACATACCAAAAGTAGACTGTCTGTCTGCTATCCAGCGCAGAGCCCAGTCGGCTTTTTTCTTAACGTATGGCATTGTTTCGATTGCGTTGAACAAAAATTCCCTATAAGAACAAAAAAACATCATGGTATTCATTTGTTTCTACTAATTGGACTAAGTTTTAATGATCAAAGATAAAATAGTATACTACCAAATCTAGTTTTTCTATATCTTCACATGTTCATAATTATGAATATAGAAATAAAAGTAAAACTCAGATTAATGAGTTGGATATAAGCTGATCTAAAAATCAATGAGATGCAAATATTCAATTTATAAATACAAACGAGGCTTTGAGATGGCATTAATCATCTAAAGACTGCCTGGTTCTATGGCAGGCCTTTAACGCATTACTGAGCAATAGAAAACTATACTCATGAAGTTCCACATGTGAATAATCTTTGACACTGTAGTTTTGGAATAAATTCCACTTTTAATATAAGCAAAGAGCTAAACCCTCATAAACAACCCCCCAATAATACCTTTTCTTTGGATCTCTGATATAAGTATCTATTAGTAAACTGTACATCTCCGAGTGAACGTTTTCGATGAGAATTTGGAAGCCATAGAAACATCGAGCCTCTGGGACCTGTACCTCCTGACTGAAACGCTCCACCTACAGAAACAAGGAGGACAGAAAGTTCTGGTGAGCAGACCCCACAGGACCCTCCTCACACACCGTATAGCATGACATCAGCATTCTCACTTAAAAATCTTTTGTCTTTCCCAACACTCAGGAAGCTGGATGGGAGGACACTGATTTCAAGACCAACCTGGGAAACATGGCAAGACACTGTCTCAAAAAAAAAAAAAAGTGATCAATGAGAAGAATCAGCGGGTTAAAGCCGCTTGTTGTCAAACCTAATGACCAGAGTTCTGTTCCTGGAACCTCACGGTGGAAGGAAAAAGAGCTGACTCCTCCAAGTTGTCCTCTGATTTCCACACACACACCATGACTCACACACACTATGACTCACAGACACCATGACTAATACGACTAATACACCCACACCCACACCCACACACACACACACACACACACACACACACACACACACACACACACGCACACAAATAAGCAAAACTTAATACAATTTTTTGGGGGGAAAGGTGACAGTTATACAAGAAATAGGACACAAAAACCTTACCAATCTTTTCTTTCTTTTCTTGTTTTGTGGCTCTGAGGGTGAACCAAGCATTTACTCATGCTGGGCGAGCACGCCATCCTCGGTCTTTATGGGTCTTTTAGAGTAGACTCTCAGTGTTTAGCCAGCTAACCTAAGTGCTGGAGACTGACCCCAGTACTTTACTTATGCCAGGCAGGTGCCCACTGAGCTATGCACACAACGCCATGGAATGTGCCCCTAAGCAATGGGGCGAATTTATCTTTCAGGTAGAAACCCTGCCTGCTGAACAGTAAATTTTAGAATATGTATCAAAAGCAGTGCTTCCTGCCTCGTGGAGCTTTCTCCTCATAGTAGACAGACCCGCTAAAGTTCTTCTGGTTCACTCTGGAGGTGCCTCCCTCCACTCTCCTTAACAAAAACTTATTCTTCCTGACTGACCATAACATGATTTCTATATGAAGGGCTGATCTAGGGATCCAACGGAGCTACAGACAGCTATTAAGGGCACATTCTCTATTAAGTTTGTTATTGGAGGGGGAAAAATCAAATTTACGAATTCTGTGCAATTTTGGATTTTGTTTTCACGTTGCTGAGGCTAAAACTCAGGGCCTCTATAATGATGAGCCAAGCGTTGTAGAGTCAGGGACACCTCCAGCTCCACACTGTGTGTAGTTTTCATTGGTATAATGTACGATTGATTCCATAATATATTGCGAGTCAGTTGACAGTTAACTATCTTTTCCTCTGAAACATCATGAGAAAAATACAGTGAAAAATTAAACTTTGGTGTCTGGGGAGACACCTTTCCTGGGTAAGAATGCTTGCTACACTGGCATGAGTACTGGGTCTAGATTCCCTAGCATGCTTCTGTGAGCCTGTAACCCCAGTGCTGAGGTGTCAGAGACAGGGGGCTCCCTGAGGCTACCTGGACAGTCAACTTAGCCAAATAATGATGAGCTCTGCGTTCAGTGAAGAGACTTTCTCTCAAGGGGTACGGCAGAGAGCCACAGAGGAAGATAACCGGCATCCTTCTCTGGCCCCTGCCTGTACACGCACACACACTCACACAGAAGTTAAGCTTCATCTAGTCTGTTATTCATACATCTTTCCTCAGCAGGATCTACAGGGATCTCATTAACAACGCCATTCAGGAACAACTGTAAAATAAAAATCTTACCAAGTTTTCATTGACAATGCCATCACTGGCTGCGAAGAAGGCTAACACGTGGGAGATAAAATACTTCTCATCTGATTTAAGCTTGTTCCAGTGAGGGAGGTCCTTGGATAAGTCAACCTGGGGGGGGGGGAGAAAACACTCCAACTGTTTTCCTCTTGAAGAGTTTGGAAAACTCTCACTTTAAAGTTAAGAAAAGCTACACCAGAAAGAAAAATAAAACATTTAAAATATCAGAATAAGATAAACATTGTGCTAATAGTAATGTGATGTACTCAAAACATTTACCTAGTTAGTAATTATAACCGCTCTTGCCACACGGAGAAGTAGGTTAGTACATGAAGCAGTACATACGTTTATTTGTTAGTGAGAGAAAGTTTATACACATGTGTGAAAGTGTGTGTGTGTGCACACATTTTACAACACTATGATCTATCCATACCTTAAACATATCCAGAAAACTTTGTTTAAACAAACAAGACAATCCTAGCATGTTCAAGGAGGCGGGAAGGGGGAGAAAGAAGGAGAGGGAGGGGAACAAGGAGAGAAGGGGAGGGTGTTTGTGAAGGAAAGTCAAAACTACTTAAGTATATAAAGTAGACTAATGCCTTAGCAGTCATTTGTTTTATACAGTAGTTACTATAGTAATAGATTCAGTACCTGCTAACGAATTAACAGCCTCTGTGCTACTGCCGGCTATTCTTCAAGGCTAAGAAGTCATCGTGCCAGGAAGATAACAACCTGGGTTTTAAAGCAGCTTACAGGTACGGCCCCCATAGACTTGTGTTTGAATGCTTGGCCCAGAGGGAGTGGCACTATTAGAACTAGAACGTGTGACCTTTTTGGAGGAAGTGTATCACTGTGGGGCGGGCTCTGAGCTCTTATATGCTCAAGCTACACCCGGTGTGGCAGGCAGTTCACTTCCTGTTGCCTGTAGGTTAACATGTAGGACTCTCAGCTCCTTCTCCACCATGTCTGTCTGCACACTGCCCTGTCCCACCATGATGACAATGGACTGAACCTCTGACTGTAAGCCGGCCCCAGCTAAGTGTTTTCCTTTATAAGAGTTGCTGCGGTCAAACATAGAGGAAGAGAAACAGGATAATTTAAGTTAGCAAAGCTGGCTAGAAACCAGCCAGGCTAAGGCTAAGGCCGGGCATTCATAAGAATAAGTCTCCGTGGATTTATTTGGGAGCTGGGTGGCAGGCCCCCATAAGAGTTGCCGTGGTCATAGTATCTCTCTTCACAAAAAGAACCTTAAGTCAGACTTTTAGAATATAAATACCTTTGAAAATGCTTATTAAAATTATTCTTGGGAACTAAGAGAGTGATCCAAACTTTTCAAGTGCTCCTTCAATGTACAACTGTGTTAGCTGGCTCTTGCTGCTATAATAAGTCACCATAGACCGGATGGCTTAAAAACAAACATTTACTTTTCAAAGTTCGGGAAACGCAAGTCCAAGATCTGGGCACGTGGTAGCTAAGTTTATGTCCAGCTGACACAGACAGAGTCTTTTGGAAGAGGCTCAATTGAGCATGACACAGATGATGGAGGCCTGGCGTGTGAAGTTGCAGAGTAAGTGCGAGCATCCCTTAAAGACTCGGGGGGGGGGGGGGCACTGTACGTTGCTGTTCTCAATCCAGAACCTGTGGTTCTGATCAGCTGGGGATGAAGTCAGCTGCGATTAACAAGAGACCTGAAGGAAACCTTGGCTTTACTGGGACAATTGACGCTGGTCAGCTGGGGTGAGAAACTAGCAGTGATTAAGAGGAGACCAGAGTCAGAGGACCCTATGTCTTTAAATGTCCCTGTGGCATCAGCACACAGCAGCTGGGACCCACACCGGCAGCCAAACTAGGTCGTATACAAGTCACCCAGGAGGTGCTGGTTTTGAAGGCAGGCGGGGTAGCTGAAGCTTGGCACTGGGTGGCGGGCTAGAGTCCCGCGAAAGGCCAGGCGCTGCCATCAATGAAGGTGCGGCCTCAGTTACAGCTGAAGTCCCAGGATGAAGGCTTGGTCACGCGAAGAAATGGAGCCTGGCACCACCTGGTTTCAAGAGAACCCAGAAAAGGTCTGCCGGAGAAGGTGCAGCCCCGGGACAGCAACAAGCCCCGTGCTTTGATGCCAGTACCAGTACAACTACCAAGGACAGGAGAGCAAGCAAGGAGACAGGTCTGTGCGTGGTGGACGGTGGAGCAGAGGCAGCCTGAGCTCTCTGTGGGAGCCTGACATCGTGAGTGAATTCCAGATGACCAACACTGAACCTTTTACTCCATTCAACTTCGACCTGCTTTGATTTGGTTGTGACTGTGCCCTTGGAGGAAGAAAGTATTTAACTTTTTTTTTAATAGAAGAGACGTAATGGTAAGAAGATTTCAAAGTTTTGGAGAGGTTTCAGAGAGAATCTGGCTATTTTAGAGAAACTGTGGATATTTTAGAGACTTTGGATATTTTAAAGTGACTGAACCTTTAGAATGCTTGAATTCATAAAGACTATGGAACTTTGGAGGCCCAGCTCTCTAGAGGGAGTTCCATCCCTAGGCTCATGGTCCTATGCGCTCTAAGAAAGCAGCCTTGGGGGGGGTTGGGGGGAGGACACGGGAGGAGGGGAGGTAACTGACTTGTGAAGCAACCTTGTTTCTTATCTAAATTTAAACTGGAAAATAAAATAAAATAAAAAGAAATTTTTTTTAAAAAGCAGCCTTGGCAGCATACAGAGCAACCCAGCAAGCAGCCAGGGGTCTTGAGTGCCTACCCTGACTTCCCAGGGTGATGGGCTACGGGCTGTGAGGTGAAATAAACCCTTTCCTCCCTAAGGCGCTTTTTGCTCATGGTGTTTTGTCACAGCAATGGAAACCCAGTCAAAGGCAGGACTGGGGTAGCAGTATGGCTGGGTTTTGTGGGTTTTCTCATGTGTATGGACGTTCTGTCTGCATGTGTGTCTGTGTACTGCGTACACGCTGGGTGTCCACAGAAGAGAGTGTTAGATTCCCCGGAGCTGGAGCTACAGATAACCCTGAGCCACCATGCGGGTCCTGGGAGTAAAACTTGAGTCCTCTGGAAGAGCGGCCCATGCTGTTGACTCCTGAGTCTCCCTCCCGCCCCATGGCGAACTTTCTGAGGAAGCTACTTAGATAGATGGGCACCTTCTTCCCTTATGCTCGAAGGGCAGAGAGAAAGCTCTCTTCTCATACTTCTCTTTATAAAGGCATTAATCCCACTCATGAGACCCCACCCTCATATCCTCAAAGCCCAATTACCTCCCATTGCCCCACCCCCAAATGCCACCACACTGGAGAGCGACGGCTCAACTTACAAGCTGGGGGAAGACGGAACTCTTAATGTATAGCTCTAATACTGTCTTATAAAAATCTCTAAATTTGCCAGGTGATGGTGGTGGTGCACGCCTTCAATCCCAGCACTCAGGAGGCAGAGGCAGGTGGATCTCTGTGGGTTTGAGGCCAGCCTGGTCTACAAGAGCTAGTTCCAGGACAACCTCCAAAGCCATAGAGAAACCCTGTCTTAACCCCCCCCAAAAAAGAAAACAACAACAAAAAACCTCTAGATTTGTTTCATGACAATGTGATAGACATTTGTATATATAGCTGTCCTTTGTGAAACTCTGCTGGTCTTGCTTTTCTCTTAATTATTCTAACAGTTTCAATCTCCTTGACCTTTCAAAAAAAAAAGACTAATATTCTAATCTTAATCACCGTATCCTTTCCTAAAACTCTTTTCCTGCTATACTCTAAGTATCTGTGAGCACTCAATGCATGCCAGACTCTAGACTAAGTTCAGAAACATACAATAGGATGAGGAAGGGAAATAGTTGTCTTCACTTTATAAAACATCAGCAATTGCCAAGTTCCCTTTTATTATTAACTCAACTCAGGTTAACTCAGGGGTGCCTTTCTTGTCTCCAAACACTCTATTCCTGATATTGAATTTAATACTGCAAAAGGCCTAGTCTTAAAAATTAAATTTGCCTCTTTAAACGCCAAGCTTTAAAATGCTGTAACTTTTATTTATATTGTTAAATGATAACGGTTATATTTCCTTCTAGAAACATCAAATGTCCTGTCCAGTTTTACCCCATATGAGCTCATCCTGAATTTCAGCATCTAAATATGGATCCCTGCCACAGTGTCAGACCCTCACCGTTCCCGAGAGGCCCGTGTGTCAAAGCAAAGGCTTGGTTGGCTCCCTGCGGCAGCACAGTTACAATATCACTTGATTTTCTTTTGTCATAGTAACAGAAAACTGATTATCAGAATTGCCTGACTGGGTTCTAGAAAATTTCCAAGCTTTGTTTTCTGAGTCAGGGCCTAATATTTGGGAATTAAATTCGACCATTGATTTAAAAACCAGAGTGTAAAGTTAACTAACCTTTTTACATCATTTGTTTGATACATGGGACTAAAAATATCCTTGACTTCCTTTCAAAACATGTATGTGAACCTTCCTGCAAAATCCTTATCAACCTATGTGTTCTGATTTTTTAAATCAGTATTTTTTTTTGGTCATAGACATTTATTACAGTTTCTAAGAGAAGCAATTAATTTCCAATGAACTTTTAGAAACCCAAATATGACAAGCCCGTTTTCAGGCGTGACAAACAAAAGGACCAACTGTGCTCTACTTGTCCTCTGAACCATACTCACGAAAGCTATCTAAAGCCACAGACAGGCAGGAAGCCAGGTGACTTACTAAAAAAACACCGGGGGTTTGCTTCAGTTGGGTGTTTTGCTCTGTACGCCAACCGCACTACATAGCAATGCTGACGGTATAACAAAGATATGTAAATGTCTGAGGAGTGTAGAAGCGGTCGCAGACACTGGTGTCTCTAAACATCTCCCGAGCCAATGTGTCACATGCTATTAGCCTGTCTTAGCAGCGAGGACGCAGGGAAAGGGGAAGCTGCTTGCACAGAGTGGGGTCAGCACTGAGGCAGCCTGGCCTCGGCCCTGTATTCTTCACAGGGTGTTGTTTCCATAGATTCGTCTGGTCTGTTTCCAAAACCATTTATTTTGTGTGTGTGTGTGTGTGTGTGTGTGTGTCTATGAGAGAGAGAGAGAGAGAGACAAAGAGACAGAGAGACAGAGACAGTGACAGAGACAGAGACAGAGACAGAGACAGGGACGGGCGAAGAGATCGTGTGTGTGCTATAAGGCGAGTGTAGAGATGAGAGGAAAATTCAGGAGATAGCCCACTCCTTCCACTGCGGGTTCCAGGAACCAAACGGGGGCCATCAGGCTTGTTCAGAAAGAGCTTCTGTCCAATGAGCCATGTTGCTAGCCTGGATTTGGTCTCTTGGCCGTGGGGCATACAGATCTAAAGACACTCATTCACACAGACACAGCTATCCAGACAGAGAGGTATTTATGGGCACATATACAGAGTAGGGTATTGTGTGGCTATCATAAACAGTAAGGGATGATTAAATAGTAAAGACCAAAACTGTTTGTGTGTTTAGTTACTCTAGACAGCAGCCATTTGCATGACTCCTTGTTCTCAATAAGCCAGCAGGTGCTGAACTCTCTTTGAAGGTGGAAGGTTAGGCTGACAGTGAGGAACCAGAGGCTGCCTTGCTGCTGAGGTTTGGGGCGGCTGAAGGCAGAGCCAGACTGTGAATTCAGCAGGGCGGTGAAGCTGTTCACACACTGCGGCTTTGCTCTGCCAGATCCGCCTCTCAAGCTACTGCAGGGCCCTTAGGGCTTCCACTGTTCTGTTTGCGTTGTTGCTGCCTGTTTTTCTGCGACAGTGTTTCTCTGTGTAGCCCTGGCTGTCCTGGAACTCACCCTGTAGACCAGGCTGGCCTTGAACTTGGGGATTTGCCTGCCTCTGCCTCCTGAGCACTGGGGTGAAGGGTGTGAGCCACCATTGCCTGGCTCTTGCTTCATTTTTTTTTTAAACTGCAGCTGCAATTCTGTTTGTTCTGCTGACCAGAAGTTTAAAGTGTTAGGACTGGCGAAATGGTTCAGCGGGCAAGGGTGTTTGCTGCCATCAGTTCAATTCCCACAAGCTCGTGCACACATAAATAAATGAGTAACTATAAAAGCAAACAAACAAAAACCCAGGACGGGTCTTACTCAGTCCTAGCCGACTAAGAATCTATTTAAAGACAAACAGTTGGGTGGGCTGCCTGCAGGGACCGCTCACTGGCTAAGAGCACTGGCCACCGCCACTGCGAGGGACTCTGGTTGGGTTCTCAGCACTCACATGACAGTTCATACCCACTTGTGACTCCAAAGTCCCCGCTGGCCTCCGAGGGCACCAGTAACCACACACGTGGTGTGCACGCACACGTGCAGGCAAACACTCACACACGTAGACTAAAAACGAATAGTCTTAAAGAATGGAAAATGGTCCACAATATATGAGGCACAGGTAAAAGAGAGACCTTGTCTCAGAAACAAAAGCAAGAACGTATTTACAGACCCTAATCTAATTACGTTCCACTTAAGTTCATCAACAGTTCCGCTTACTACGGCCACGAGTGCCAGGGCGGGTGACATACCTCTTCTGCGGTCCAGAAGGACGCCTGGGCTTGTTTATACATCTTCCAGATGTCGGGGTACTGGATTGGGAAGATGACGAAGCGGCGGGAACTCTTTCTCAGGAGCGGCTCTTCCTCACTCACCACCGCAGCTTTTTCCTTCGTATCCGAAGACAACTGCTTTTAAAGAAACAAAGTATACCTTTGTTTATGTGCAAAGTCCTCTCTGACTCAAGCCTAAATGAACGTCTGGGGGAATTCTGGGAGACAGCACAAGTTGGGGAAGCAGTATGTACAAGAATGCTCCCAGTCACCTGGGTAACTTCATACGGTGAGGTTGCACGGTTACAGTAAGTCATTTCATTTCTCTAAGCTTGACTTGCTGAAGCTACAAAGTACTCATCGAATAAGATTGTTCTGATTGCTGGGCGTTGGTGGTGCACGCCTTTAGTCCCAGTACTCGGGAGGCAGAGGCAGGCGGAACTCTGTGAGTTCGAGACCAGCCTGGCCTACAGAGCGAGTTCCAGGACAGACCAATAGATCTGCAGAGAAACCCTGTCTGGAAAAAAATAAAATAAAAGATTGTTCTGATTATTAAAACTCTTTTTTTTTTTTTTTGGTTTTTCGAGACAGAAATCTGTGGCTTTGGAGGCTGTCCTGGAACTAGCTCTTGTAGACCAGGCTGGTCTTGAACTCACAAAGATCCGCCTGTCTCTGCCTCCCAAGTGCTGGGATTAAAGGCGTGCGCCACCAACGCCCGGCTTATTAAAACTCTTTTAAGCTGCACCAGGTGCAGAGTCAGCACTCGAACTACTGTGGTTATTTCTACTCTAAGCGTAGTACAACGCTAAGCCAACAAACTGTAAGAGTGGGAAAATTACTGCTTTTGAACAAACTCTCCCCTCAGCGCCGCTCTTTTTACAATGCTGAGTGAACGAGACACTGTCACCAGGCAGTGTCTTTCCCCTAATCTTAGCGAAAA